>NW_028281127.1:1085000-1385000 GCF_059751285.1 Brachycentrus maculatus
TATTTACAACATTTTGAGTGTGTCCAAATATTTGTTAAAAAAAAATAAATATAAAAAAAATAACATAAAAATCTTTTTTTTATAATAATATAAAAAAAATAATATGAATATTTTTTTTTTAAAGCTATAAGTTATTTCAAATGCAACTTATTAGATTTCTTCGACGGTTAAATTCGCGAAAAACAGTTATCGGTCTACCTAATGTTTTAGTAAACAGTATTTGAAAATTGGGGATGGATGTAGCGGTAGCAACACTGTAACATCAATGAAATAGTTATACGTTCTATCTTTTATCCATGAACCGTTTTGATTCTCCCCATATGTACTAATGCGCTCCTGGTGATATAGTAATACCTAATGGTTATGTGGTAATATTCACATGATTTGAACGTTTATTTCACAAGGCATGAATGATGTTGTTTGTAAATAATGTAAATAAACACAGGTGGTGTTTAGAGCGGCCGAAGCGAATGCGCGGCAAATATTTACCTTCCGAACTTCTGACTGCTACTAACCGCTACGCAGTGACGGACAACTAATATTTTCATAACACCTTAACGACTTGTGCTTTAAAAAATACACTCTTAGGTGTTCTTTTTATGTCGAATATAAGTGCATACACCAATGCTTTGGATGTACGTAGTGTTTTAATGAAAAAAATGAGATTTGTTGCATCGAAAATTTAAGTTAAAAGAGTTTTTTTTGGAGTGGATTTATTTTAACAATTTATTCAATCAGGTTGGCTTAGCCAGCCAAATACTAGTTAGTAAGTCCTGGGATCCTCAAACTTCCATTTCCTTTAATATAAATGACGTTTCATCTAAAGTTGAGACACCCATTGAATGCATGATGTAGCTTCCGCGTTTTAAAAATTATTAAAGAAAAAAATATTGAAAAATAATAATACATATTTTAATTTTTTAAATGTACGCTTTGTGTGCTTACTATATGGTATATTGGAAACTTTATTAATTGTTTGAAACTAATTTTGTTCTTATTTAAGAACAGATAAAAACAAAACACGTATTCACGTGTATCTGTTTTTATCCACATAGTTTAATTTTGTCTTCGTAAGGCAACACATCTGTCAAAAAATAAATAAATTTAAGAATGTGAATTACAACCATTATAAATTACAAGAACTATAAATGCAATTTAAGTCAATAAAAAGTACGTGGCATTAACCAGATTAAATTATACACTTTTCCGAAATTATTTATTTATTATTTGATATCTTGTAAAATAAAGTTAGCAATATCGTAATGCAAATAAAAAGTTTAAAATTAAAAAAAAAACTGTCTACGAAACACTTGCATCCACGCGTCGTCACTGATGTGGGCACTTGGAAGATCGACACTTGTTTATCTGATGTTAGCATTTAAATTCCTTGGAAACCTTCCCATGGGAAACTGTTCACACTCGACTGAATACTAAGTACACACAGTTAGGAATATTTTGTTGCCAATCTTGTCACTTTGTCGATGATTTAGATATTCTTCAAATTCTATATTTACCCGAGTCTCGTTTTGAATTGGCACTTTTTAAAATATGTTTAAAATTGTTTAAAATATGTTATAATAAATGTTTGAGCTCAATCTTTAGATAGGCTAATCGGCAAAAATTATTGTAATGTAAAGTTCAATATACATATATTCAATAAAAGTGTGTACCTACTGAAAACAAAATTTATATTTTTATTTGGTCCTTTTACTCGTCACTGGCTAGTATAGGTGACCACTTTTCTACCAATAAACTTTAACCACATTACTTACATTTTGAAAGTTGCATGATCCGTGAAATGAAAGATTCAATCATGAAAGTTGTAAAATCCAGCGTTTGTGAACAAAATTTGATACGTACAAATATATTTATTAAAAAATATATCTTCTTTATTTTATTATATTACTTTTAAGTAATTATTAAATTGACCTAAATTTTAATTTTAATTACAGAATACCAAACTTACGCAATATTTGCATGTATTTCAACATTAAAACTAGCTTCTAGTCTACCGAAAGGAAAAAGCTTCGCAAAGTGCTCTTAATAGTAACGTTCTTTTCTTATTTTTACCCTCCTCATAAATTAAAAGTCAAGTGGCCCGAACAAGTTGTGCCCGAGCTTTATTCGGAACACAAAGGGAACAAAGCGGCACTTTGCGGGACAAAAGGGAGCACAATAGAATGGAAGGAACACTTGTGTTATGCGTTATAAATATACACACATCCACCGTTTGCTTTGTGGTGGGCTTAATCCTAACTTGCTTGTGATAAGTAAATGTTTACTTTCCAATAATGGGGAGTTTTACTTGTTGTTTAGGTGCCTTTTTAAGTTGCATCTTTTAAATTATAATAGCATCTTGAACATCCAAATTTACACCATATTAATTTTAAGACTTGAATTATTTAGTTTAGAATCAAAGTAGTTGTTTAAAAAAAACTTGTTTTTTTTTAAATGAAATATTTTAAAATTTAAATATTTTAATATTATATATATATATATATATATATATATATATATATATATATATATATATATATATATATATATATATATATATATATATATATATATATATATATATATATATATATATATATATATATATATATATATATGTATATATTTATATATATATATATATATATATATATATATATATATATATATATATATATATATATATATATATATATATATATATATATATATATATATATGTAGAACCTCGGGAATAAAGATATTTTTTCCATTTTGTTGATGTTACCAACCATTCAAAAAGAATGAGCGTTCGGTAAAGCACGAAACCCGTTTCACAATGAATTTCACAAACAAAATTATTGAACAAACAAAATATATCCTTTTCGCTCAAGTTTCAACTACATTTCAGTCTTCAAAAAAGCCATTAATTTTATTTAAAAAAAATTAAATTAACAAGTTAACCCATTTACTTGAAATACGTACTATGTTGGCGATTTATTCCCCGGACACCCCCAAGGAAAAATGTAATAAAAATAGTTTTACGACAGTGACTAATTCAATAACCAACAATTTCAAATAGATACCATTTTATTTTAATTTCATTCTCTGTATCAATGTAGACAATCTATTTTTAATTATGTGAATATATTATAAGTGTATTTGAGACCCATATATATAATAAATAACTAATGTTACAGCTTTGAGTTATCAAGTAATATTCTCATTAGGTCTTTAATTGATTTAACACTAACGCGTCCACAAGGGGTAAATAGATAATATTTTTACAAAGCTTTAATACTGTATGGTTTGATTCTTCTTCCCCTCATCCCTCATCCGCACCCTCATCCGCGCCCGATAGTGCGTAGGGCACTGCATCATATAAACGCAATGTTATATTGATCGTTAACACATGAAGGAAAGATGATTAGTCCTCCGCTTCAGGTACTAGTTAAGGATAATATGGAATAAATATTAGATTGAAAAAAACACTTATATTTATTCCACTGGGAATATGTATTGATTTTTTTTTAAATATGTTTTTTTAACTCCTTACTGCATACCATTCAATAACTCTTTTAACCACTTACCTTTCAACAACTCTTTTTTTTTCGAAACTATATATTTATTTCGAAGAATATTTTTTTTCCAATATAAAAACGGCATTTAAAGAAAATAACAATTACGTTAAATTTATCTTGGTTTAAAGAAAATTAAGTTGCAATTTATCATATGTTAGGCCTTAAGTATTTTAAAGTAGTTCATTACAATAAATTTTGGGCCCAGAGGCATACGTAATATGTTTAAAATTGTACTCTATGTATATGACTGTATGCAACGCAACACACCAAGGGGATGAAAACAAGCATCTATAAAGGTTAAATTAAAATTATCACGAGAAATAAGCAAAAAAAAATAGTTGTTAATAATCAATGGGGAAGGTGGCAGGTCTAATGGGTTTATATTGGCGAAAGAGAGTGCAAGGAGAGTGATAGTGACCAAATTATTAAATGGGACGGTAGTATTGTTTCACATTGTAACTGAATGTTTACGAGAGGTTTTTAAATGGGGTGAGAATTATTATCATGATATCACGCGAGATTTATCAAACTCAGGTAAAAGAAGGTTACAAAGGGTATTCATGTAGGCCTGTTATAAATTGAATATCAACACATAATAATTAATATCCCATTTACGACATGGGGCATCGGCAGTCCTAAAATACACCATAAATCCCAACAGAACCAAACAAATATTAAATTAATCATTATTATTAATAAGCAGCCGCTGACGTAAATGTTGTCCTAACTATCCATTAGGACTTTGACATATGTACTCACTTTAGAATAGGCCGGCTCATACTGTGAGCATCGCTACAAAATATTGTAAGCTCCATTCAAAAATATTTTAATAATATGTCCATTATATTTTTTTTCAACGATTAGCAATATTTAATCATTCATTATGCGTGTGATTCTGGGTAACGTTGTTGAATCAGTAAAAAAATGTGCAAAAGATTATTGAAGCAGTAAAATAGTTTCTGGATCACAAAATCACAGATTGCAATTTTTTTTAATGCTTGCACACTTTTGAGAGAAAAATCATTTTGCCTTAAAAAAGCACATAAAATTGTTTCATAAATTAGTATCATATTTAAAATTAATAATGTTTTCATATAATTCAAACGTATGTTAGCTTTTGTGGGTATTATCTTTTACATTAAGACATTTGTACATCATCAACATACACAATATAACATAGGCACTGGTTTGCAACTCCGAGAGTCCTAACCGTTGCAGTTATTTTTGGTTTCTTCATCTTAATTCATATTTAGAATTATCAACCCTTTGTATTGTTAATTTTTTTTAAATCTTAAAATGCGCAGCTATTTTCTCATAACATTAAATATAGCAAGCAAAATTGATTTAAGGTTTCTTGTAGATAAAGTGCTTCAAATACTATAAAGTACAAGCCTTTGTAATAAATTTATTAAATAACTTTTCTTACATAAATATTTTAATACTTTACGGTGTTTTGTTCAAAGGCTGATTATTCATAGCGTGCTTCGTAAAAACACTGGTCATTCGTCTAATTTATTTACGTATAAAAATGATTTTCCAAGAAGAGGCCTCCCGCGCTGCCGCCTTGAGATTGCCGCTATGGATACATATTAGGATAACAAAAAACAAATAATATGACTAATGCAGGACTCGCAGGATGGACTCGAGGAGTTATGTCTTCATCCGACACAAGAAGATAGAGAATGGAGATAGGTCGGGATAAGAGTGACCGTTTCTATGGGAAAATAGAGACTTCATTGTTTAGATGTTTCAAACTGAATAATTTATGAAGAACTACTTTGATGTTTTCTTATTTATGGATACTAAATAATTTTAAAATATTTTCAACTATGTTAAGGTTTATTTTAGAGATATTTTAAGAAAACTACATTTCGATAATGTATGTTAAAATTTATGAAAGTTATAAATGAATTTAACGTATGTTTATTTTCATCCTTAAAAGTATCGAAATCTTTTTGTTCTCTCAAAAATTTCTCAACATCTAATGAACCCACTTATGTTAAAAAAAATAGCATCCTTTTTAATAATTCAATAAGTCAATGCAATGCCAAAGTTGCGAATGTATATTTCCAGGATAGATAAATAATGTGATACATGAAAAAAAGTTAAATATTTAATTTTTCAACCCATCTCACGTTATGTTTTATATTTATAAATATTTGACATAAATATGAAGCTGGTTTTGTAACAATATAAATAGATATATTTAAATACTAATTTTATTCTCCATTTTGGAATTGGATTTAAGATTTATGCTTAAAGTCAACGAATCCGTATGGAATAAGTATTATACGTAGATATTATCTTCTTTTATTCTTACCAAATGGTGCATATGGTATTGAATAGCATCGAACCAGTGTTATCTTGGTCATTAATCGCTTGAAGGTAAGGTGACAAGTCCTGCGTTTCAGGTGCCAATATTTATTTTGACCCTCTCCCTTAGAAACTGACCCCGAGATCTCCAGTATATTAGTAAACGCTCTAACCACTTCGCTTTGGAGACAGACAGTAATAAAAGTACTTATTAGTATTATAGGTTTCGCATAATGGAAAAAAGTATTTATTTATTATTAATAAATTTGATAGCTAGTCATTTAAAAGTGAAGAAACGGAAGCTTAAATCCATTTTATAAGCAGGAGGAAATGTAGAAA
The DNA here is from genome assembly GCF_059751285.1 of Brachycentrus maculatus. Lineage (NCBI taxonomy): Eukaryota > Metazoa > Arthropoda > Insecta > Trichoptera > Brachycentridae > Brachycentrus > Brachycentrus maculatus. The sequence continues at coordinate 1,091,210 of NW_028281127.1, forward strand.
TAATATTTTAAAATTAAGTTTTATTTAGTAGTGCCACTACTCGTATTTCTTAAAATGATACAAAGTGCTTCAAAACATGTGCAACAATAGATTTAAAGATACAGTAATATTTACCAATCAAAACGTAAATAAAAATGGATAGATATTATCACAAAGTTGACTGCCGAATCAATTAATACAATTACTATAAAGAAATATATATTCGAATTAATGATTCGTTTCATGGTTGCACGTAGACATGGACTAACGATAAATAAAAATAAACTGATTAACGAATGTAAAAATATTTTTTTTTTACTTAATTCGTTTCATGGTTTCAATTACTTATAAATTATTACGCCAGTCAGTAAATGCAATACATTTGGTTACGTATTGCATTTTAACAGCTTCTAAAATATTTGACAATTTGACTTTGAAAATTTTCGTCGGAATGAAGTATAAACCGAGAATAAAGTAACGAATACCATCCCAATTGGGTAACCAAAAAATAACAGTTTCCCATTAGTCGCAACTTCACGTTATAGCGTATATGCACTATAGTGCATCGAGGTACACGTGACGGGGAATTAGCAAAGAATTTTGTTAAGAGAGTGATCATTAGGGTCGGTTGGAGTTGATTACATGATCTACCTGGTATTTGTTCCGCTGGTCCTGATAAGGAGGACCTATCATGGGACACGACGAGATATTGTTAAGAGTGAATGCGTGTATCTGTCCACCAGATTAATGATCCGCCAAGAAATGGATCGTCCTGCTGCCTGCTGGACGGGCGAAGGGCGAGGGGTGCGGTGGGGTCGTCCTGCATCCCAGACAACATGTTGCCGAATACGTAATGCATTTATAATTTGGCAGCAATCCACGTCTTAAAAATAAGAAAATAAAATATTTAAAAAAATTCATACGTCATCATCACAACCTAATCATCTAAATAACTAACAAACTTAGTAACCATCACGCTGCTTCCCCGCAGAGGTAGCTAGAGAGAATAGAATGCCATAATACTCTGTATTTGCAAACACTCTTCGCCTCTTCCACGTTCATGCATTTCATGACTTCTAACCTGACTGCTTTCAAGTATTTGATATGTCAAAAATAATGTAAAAAAAATAACTCCTTATTTGTTAACAAGTATTTGGACATACTCAAAATGTTGTAGAAATGTAAATGCTCGTTTGTTCAACGTTTTAGATCTAAAGCAGTATATGGATTGCTATCAAATTTTAATACAACATTGCATTTCATACACATTTGTGACAGTTGTTTTTACCTTTGAAAGAAAAACCATGTTTTTATAAACAGTTTTTTTTGTCATCCGTTGAACAGCAACACTAAACATTGCTCATGGTGAACAGCGTGTTTCTTGGCACATGGTCTCACTAAGTATTTTTAATGTTTCATGTATTTTTAATATTTTCATTGCATCACAAGGATTGTGAAATTAAACGTATTACAAATGTGTATTTTCTATTTTCCATTTGCCCAGACTGAGGCACAGCATCGCGTGGCTGAGTACCTACTAAATAACCATCTCGCTGCTTCCCCGCTGACGAGGCAGAGAGAATTGAACAATCTTCGCCTCTTTCACATTCGTGCATCTTTTCATACATACCCACGATTATTCCGAGTCTTAACCTGACCTTTATGGAGGGTTGGACATACTTGATCACATCAAATTTTCCTCTTTTTTCCTTTGCTCCTATTTCCTGTACTACTATATTCACATCATAAATTTGTTTAACTGTTCTTGCTTCACTCATTCGTTCCACGTGTCCAAACCTACTCAACGCTCCTTTCTCAATTGTGACTAGCTAGTTTGAATAATAAATAAATAGTGGATAATATGATATGCAAGATTTTAGGTTTCTAATTAAGCACGGGATACCTTTCCACTTCACAAACTTCCAATTATGCAGCTTAATTTTTTTTATAGACTAACCGCAAATTCAAAAGAACCTTTATATAACCGTTGGTAACCGAATAAATATGTTACATTTTAAACCGCAAATAAAATTAAAAGGTTGAAATTTTAGAAGTGAATAAATTTATTATTTGTCTTTGATTTTATTTTCCCTTCTATTGCCATAAATATTTCATTTTATAATAACACTACACCCACACCTTAAAAAAAAAACTCACGATATTTTTTTAAGTGTAAAAAATAAGTGGATTATATTGTTTGAAAACAACGAGATTAAAATAAAATAAATTGAGTGTTTTTTTTTTCACAATGTGATTTCATCCAACCACTCTAAATACATTTTAAAAATTGTAAGTCTAAAACAATATTTTTAATTTAAGTTTTACGTGGTAAATACCACTATTTCTTAAAATCTAATGTGACACGGGTTTCTATGCATTCCGCACCATAAAATATATAAGGACAATGTGGTATATTGTTTTAAAAGTAAGTTTTAATTTAAAATGTATAGATATTACCACAAAGTGACTGCCGAATCACTTAATGAAATCATAAAATAATACTTTAAAAACAGTCAAGAATGTCGATAAAATCGAAATGACTGTCAAGAGGTTAACAGCCAAATGCGGTTTAAGAGAACATCGTTTCACTTGGACGATAATTTCATGTCGGCTTTTAGTTGAATTAGTTATTAGGTATGTTGTGCTATATTATTAACGAAGAACCTACTTCGTATTTCCTCCTGAAGTGATGACTTGAAGGCTGTTGGTTCTGGAAGCGTGTGAACCTTCAGGTATTCACAAATAATTGTAGGCTGAGTCATGTCCTTGGAAGGCCTGGGAACAGTCTAGGCTGAAGATAATGACATGTGACTATAATGGATTGGGTGGTATAAGTGCCTGTTAAAATCCGACTTGTTAGTAACATTGGTGATGATCACGAAAATCAAGGATACCGACTAAAAGCATATATTCAAGTCACTTTACTATTAAATAATATATATATATATATATATATATATATATATATATATATATATATATATATATATATATATATATATATATATATATATATATATATATATATATATCTTTATCTATTATATCAACATCAATGTTTGTACTCGTATGTATGTAATTTATATTATTGTATACCGTTTACCCAAAAGCAGTTATTCTAACACACTCATAATAAAAAGGATAAAAGTAGACTGAATGCAGTTGAAAAGCATTCTCTCAGACGCATGTGCGTCAAAACGTTGTATGATAGATGTTCGAATTGTGATGTAAAGAAGGAATTTACGGCTGAGATAAGCATTATCGATAAAATTAAGAAATGTGTGTTGAGTGATTTGGGTATGTGATTCGAATGAGTGAAGTAAGAAAAGTAAAAAATAATAAAGCGAATGTGGTTTGTAAGAAAATCAGAAGAAGACCGAGGAAAACTTGGCATGATCAAGTATTTCAAATACTTGAAAGTGGTCAGGTCAGGAGTCGGAATAATCAGCGGGTATGTATGAAGAGATCCACGAATGTGAAAGAGGTAAAGATTGTTTGCAAAGACAGATTGGTGTGGAGTTCTATTCTCTCTGCCTACCCCTGCTAAGAAACGACTCGATGGTGAGTTTACAGATAAAGGTAAATTTGCACGCATAGATTGGTAGATAAATAAGTGTTTAAAAATATTACAAAGCTCTTTGTTTTTTCAAATGATCAATACGTGGAGGCGTATGGCACGTACCTCAGTTGAAGTACCCGCGGACTGGACGACCCGAGTACTACGAGTATTCTGTTTGTCCTGCATACCTACATTAGGTATATAGCCTAAAGGTACTTCTGCCAGTAGAATGGAGATAACATTTTACGATTATTACTAGTGTTGTCTTGTCTCGGACCTTGCCAAGGAATGCCATTAGTGCCAGCTAGGGATGCCAAGACCAAATATGTCCATGTATCAAATTTTCCAAAGACGTTTTATCGGCCCACCCTTAAATTTATCACACCGACATTGACAAAGAATTTTATACATGCTTTACAATTTCACAAGTTCCATAATATCCTTATCTTGGGGGATAACAGTTAAATTAATGAATGTTAAATACTTGATGTATGTAACGCAGGTCGAATAAAGTATAATACAAATACATTTTATGTTACATGCATTCATAAAATTGGTGTTTTTTGACGTATGACGTCTGTCACTGTGTCCGAATTTAATGGCAAAGATGTATAAAAGTTATTTCAATTTTGCATTTTTTCACGAGCAGTCGTATAGCAAAAAATAGATACTTATCGCGCACTCCTTTCAACAACGTCACATATATAAAAAATCGACAATTTTTAGTTGTGCATGTTTTCGGAATGCTCAGAAATTTTCCCAGCATAAGTGGCATATTTTTAACTTTATATTTACCCGTTCAGGGTAGAAAGTGTTGTTTTTACATTTTGAAGAAAATGTATCGTTTATTTTTTTTAAATAAACTAAAAAATTTTAAATGGAGAAAAAACATTTGGGTTTTACCTAAAAAGATCTTTTGCGCAGTAAAAAGTTCTAGAAGTGTGTTGATGATTATTTTAAATACATTTTATTTTATTTTTAAACTTTTAGCACGACCTCCTGAAAATGACGTTGTTGAAAGGAGTGAGCGATATTTGATACTACAATATAAATCTTTGAAATTATAGGGAAAAAAAACCATTTTACGAAGAAAGATAATAATATATTACGATCTAACAATGCCATACATTAAGATCTAACTTAATCAGTAAGAATTAACGTTTAATTTATCCTTATTTTCTTTTCTTCTTTATTTACCAACTTTCTTATATAGTATGTTTTTCTGGATTTACTAAAAAGTGAGGACAGTTTTCTTTACCTACAAGGAAGAAATAAATAAAAAAATAAATAACTATATTGCAAACATGTACTAACGTTTCATTTTATTGGTCGCAAAATCGTTAAAACATCATTTACTTTTAAAATATGATTGCATCTGATTTTAGTGTTTTATGCGTCTCTCAATTACAGTTATTTGCAAAAAATAACTTTAAGACCGGAAAATCATACACTATATATGGCATGGTGTCGTATAGACAGAACAAATATAATACAATGTTGTGAGATACGTTTTGATGGCTGCAGTAAATTCCTTATGTTTATTTCTCTCGATGCAAATTTATCGTTCATAAAACATGACGACTCACGTTTTATGTTGGATTTCCGTTTTATCGCCAATCACTCAAATGCTGAAATTAAAGTACACGCAATAAGAAACGATGAATACATTTAGAACGTGTGTGCGTTTGCGTTCTTACGGCTATGGACAAAAATCCTTTACACCTAAATTAAGTCGATTTACTAAAGAGAGTTTTTCCGTTTTTGATTGATTTCTAAACGAGATGATTGCAACGTTTCAGAGCAGTGATGAACGTGTTCAAGGTAAAACCTTTGATCATATGACCTCAATATGATTAAAATAAAGTGACTAAAGCAATAAAAAATATGTATTATACAAAAGTTAGGATTTTTTTTTCGTTGTAAACGGGACTTGAATTAATCTCGGTTTTTAATAGATTTATTTTTAAATTGTTTATATCGAAAATTAACGATTTCTTTTAAATACCGTATTGTATAAGTAACAATTTTGAAAATTTAAATTTCAGAAAAAACTGTGACCGTTATCAAATTAATAGACAATGGACAAAGGACATACCATAAATACCACGCGCATATTTTCTATTCCGTGGAATATTCCAAGAACAATTCATATCCTAATCGCAAATTTGTCTAAAACACCATTTGTCACACATTAAGGAGCACCTTGAAACTTGTCAACTTCTCGGCCATAAATTTTCTTATCTAATCTATTTTTGCAGACTTTAATGTTGAAATAGGGCAACGGCTTTCAAAATTCTGGTATTTCGAACTTTCAAATAAAACAATCGACAGTAAATATTTACGAAGCTATTTACAAAAATATTTACAAAAATACCAGCTAAATGTAACTATGCAATGTTTTCACAGTAAAATATTTATTTTAGTATTTTTTTTAATAATTTCGTTTTTTTTATTTAGACTCAGCGTCATATACGGTGTTGTAAAATGCATCAAAATACGTGTCACAATACATTTTATTAAATAGTAGTATTTGAAAAGTAAAACTTAAATTAAAAACAAAATATTATATTATAAATTATGATTTCGAAAATAATTTAAAGCAAATTATTTCAAATTGGAATAATTTCAGTAACTATGTTTATATACTTGCCAGTACAGTGACATTGATCACAATTTCATGATTTTATAGTTTACACATACTATATTTAAAGATTAAGATAAATTTTAATATTTAAAAGCATAACAATCTTCTACCTATTTCTATTTTGTAAGATATTCAATATAATTATAAAATATAAATACAGCGAATAAAAATACAGCAACGTCACGTTATTTTAAGATCTATAAGAATTAATATAACATAACATATTTTTAAGGTATTGTATAATTTAAATAATATTTTATCTACCTTTCAAAATCTGTAAGATTGTTATACTTACCCAACCTGTTACACCGTTTGCAGAGTAACAGAAATAAAGGCGTATTACCAAAATACTACCGAATGAGCATTCCCAACACGAAACACATGAAATGATTATGAAGACATTTTCGTTCTCGTGTTTTCTAAAACCACATTTTAGTGCGTTTTTTTTATGTACATTTTTACGCTGGTTTGAATATTTTAATAGTGTGTTTCTGTTGTTAGTAGAAAAGCGTTTTTTTTATTAAAACACTAAAATGAGCACAGAGGAGATATAAAAAACTACATATTTGTATTTACCCATATTGTATTTTTTTTCATATACGTCGTTTTTGACATAATGTTAATATCGAAATTTCGCAAAAACACTCAAAAATAAGAAAGGATATAACAAACAAAAAATATTCACAATGTTAATATTTTTCATTATTCTAAACCGCAACGGAAATATTATTTTTGTCTTATGAATGGTTTTTGGATAGAAAGCAGAGATTTTAATCTTAATTTCTGTCTCAATTGCGCGCACTTACAAGTTCCATAGGGGTAGCCTACGGCTAAGATTACATTGTTTTAATCCTTCCAAGTAAGACAGGAGGGTATGTTTCGTTATGAATCAGTGAGTCATGGGAACTCATTTTGAACAAAAGATCTACTCAACGTCTCACACAAACTAAATCCATAATTTTTTCTCATTTCCTGTTTTCAAATTATGATAAAATATTATATATTATTGTATATCGTTTAATATGCATGTATGCATTACATATCTTAATTAATCATAATATTATTTGTACAATTATAAAAATACCTTCTTAGTTATTATTTTAATTTTAGAATAAATAAAATAATAATAAAGCAAATACTGTTTAAATAAATTCGTGACATTACAGTCTGTCATGCCTATTAAATTTTAGAATAGTGCAATTTTAGTTGATATATTTTCTTTATAAGATAAGATAATACCTAATCTGAATTTTAAAAAAAATACTGTAGTTACAACAATCTTATACCACTATAATTTTTTTTTAATAAATCGATCTCATGACTTTGATTATACGCTTTATTTTTCATATGACAATAGTTATCAGTATATATATATATATATATATATATATATATATATATATATATATATATATATATATATATATATATATATATATATATATATATATATATATATATATATATATATATATATATATATATATATATATATATATATATATATAGCATTATATAAGAAAAGTATTTAGAGAAATACCTTTGTTTTATAATGCTGATGAGTTCAGATAATTCAATGTTTAATACTTCAAAAGTTAAATATAGCGATAAAATTTCCAAACGTATAATATTCAGATATATCTGTTTGACAAAATTTACAATATCTTAAAGCTTTACATTAGTTATTCCTTGATTCCCTAAAATACAATGACCATTGATACTTTTACAGAATACATTATCAAAAACACGAACAGATTTATAGATTTTAAAATGAATTCAATATCTAAAAAAACCATTGAATTTGATGCTTCAAAAATAGCATGGTGATGTGTGGAAAGCGAAGCACAATAAAAAGATTGTAATATCTTTGAAAATATTTTATTAGAATATTTTCAATATGAAGGGTTTTATAATTACTTTATTATTCTTGATTGATATTGACGGCCCCTGCGTAAAGTACTCTATCTGGAAATCTGTTAGTTTGCAGTGAGAGCTTAGAAGGTTTTTTCAACGCATTTTCTTTATCAATTAACGGTTTTATCTGAAATTTTAAACTAGTATTAAAAATTAAAAAAAACAAGATAAAATAATGTATTCAATCGTTTTAAAACTTTATGCTTTGTCAGAATTAAGTAGTGAGCGTTCTAGGAGTTTAGTTCATTTCGAAAATTCGATGTAGATACCGTTTTATACGCCTGAAAACTAGGCGTAATTTATTTTATACATTTTTTTGTTTGTTTAATTTTTGTGATAACATACACCAAATATCTCAAAATTGACAATTTAGTTAGATGCCTTTGCGTAGGGTAGCCATTTTTAATCCATCCTTATACAGATTTGAACAACATTGTTCATAAATGTACAGCAAAACGTTGAATGAAAGATGTTTGAGAGACTGAGATAAGAATAATAGATAAAATTAAGAAAATTGTGTTGAGATGGTTTGGAAATGTGAATCGAATGAGCGAAGAAAGAACACTGTAACAAATTTATGACTCGAATGCGGTTGGTAATAGAAGCAGAGCTAGAACGAAGACAAATTGGCATGATCAAGTATTTCAAATAGTTGGGCGTGGGCAGGTCGAGATGCATGAATGTGGAATAGGCTTCTATTATTTGCAAAGACAGATTGGTGTAGCGTTCTATTCTCTCTGCCTACCCCAGTGGTGAAGCGGCGCAATAGTAAGCTAGTTTTGTTCACGAAGCTATGTAAAGCTAGGCAGTAGAGTACATAGATATTTCCGATCCGATGTTATCGCCTTCCCATTTAGCGAGACAATCTCGGAGGTATTTTTTGTTTGTTTGAATCTAGAACAAAGCGCATTAGCTTTTGTTTGTTTAAAGCAGCCGGTGCTAGAAATGCCCTCCGCAGCGAAGGGAAGATGGAATGCGAGATAGGATAGGAACCAGCTTGGCCCCGCCCCTTACAGGGATGCTAATGCGATATCTGGGTGGCATGATTGCTGATCACGTGATCGCCGGACACGTGGATACACGATACACGACTCCACTCTTACATATAAATAATGCGTGAGCTTTTCTTTTTTGATATTATATGAATGAACTAAAGGATCACATAATCAGTCTTTATACAGATATTTGATCTCCTGAAAGGAAAGCTGGGAGATATTGGATGAATTATTATAATAATTATATGAATTTGTTAACCTTTTTGATAAAATGATAAGATTGATAAAGATATAAAAAGGAGAGTAAACGGTTCACTGAAATTAATTATAGCAAAAAAACGTCTACAATGGTGTCTATATATGAACTGGTAGTACACAAGTGAGTCCTGGTTCCAACCCTAATTGGCAAAAAAATATGATAAAATGCGATATCTCAGACGAATATACGGAAAAACGATGTATGATAGATGCTCGAATGATGAAGTAAGGAATGAAACTGACATAAACATTATCAAAATATCGATGAAATTAAGAAATGTGTATTTAGATGGTTTGGACACGTTTGGATTATATGGAGTGTTATCTTATTCATTAATCTCACGAATGTACTCGTAACAATTTAGAAAAAGACTGAAAAAGTCACTTGATTTTAAAATGTCATTTAATTATAGATTTGATTGAATCTATAAGACACATTTTTTGTGTGTTAGTCAACTATTGGAATATGTATGTGAATCTGTGCTTTTATCGTCAAATGTTAATAACTAAGAATCATTATGACATCAATTAAAATGTGTTAAGTAGTTAAGTTTCATTGCTTTAAGATAATCCCTCAAATTTTAAATGTAATTTACACATTAAATATTGAAACCAAACACTGATTTTTAGAGTCTATTGAATTGTATTTCAAAATAAAATTTAAGACGATTGTTTCGCCATGGTATGGCATTTTCAAAGTAATGTAAATATTTAGACGGACATTAGTGTGATGCCCATAACAAGGCGAAACGATTGTCAGTAATTTTATTTTTGAATATCTTTATAATAAAATATAATACAGTTGACCATAAAAATCAGTTTTTGATTTAAATATTTCATATATAAATAAAATGGAGTTCTATAGATTAAACACCAAATTTATAAATAAATTTAAACGTAATAATTATAATAAATAACATACTATATTTGTATACTGTATCACGGTTAAGGTAGGTATGTTAATTGTTATAGTAAGGGGTGTAGTATTTTTAAAAGATTCCGATCGCTCTAATTATTGTTTTATTCACATCCATATCAATTTGTACAGGAATTTGAAACAAAATGTAAGGTAAAAGGACAAGGTTTTATGGGACTGCGTAATGGAGTTAACAAGGAATATTGTTGAGGGGTGCAGCCAATACGACATATATAAGGAGCTCCAAACAGGGGTGGATTTATGTGTTTAATCAACATTTGTTCTTCCCTTATCTCCGGAGCAATCGTCGGCGTGTGGGCCACATTCCATCTACCTCTGACTCTCAAACATTTTAGGGCATGAGCCTTTACCCCAAAAAATATATATTCTTGTACATCCATGAGTACAATGATTCATGTGAAAATATTTGTACATTTTGACATCTTAACATAGATGAAGAAAAATATGGAAGTCTGGGTATTTACATGCTTTTAACCTGTAATTGGCAGGTTAAGTGATCATTTTACACACGTGTAACATTCACCATTCTACCTGTCGTTGACAACCACAGTATCCATTTTTTTTGGAACTCCTACATATCTCATAAATCTTATGACGCAGCTTTTAAAAATAGAAGTTTAACGGGATAAAAAAATTACATCCATCTTCCTTTTGTTCTTGAAATCGAAGGTGAAAAATTATACATTTTATACTTTTTCACAAAAACTGTAAACGTTTTGTTAAAAAAAATATTTGTAAAGATCGTCCAAAATTTCGTATATTTACTTATCTTATTAATGCAAATAGAATAGTAAAACAAGAAAATAAAACATAAAGCAAGAATAATACTTAATTAAAAACTTTGCCCTTCCTATCCAAAAAAACAAAACACGACACGCTTCAAATTGTTGACTTAAATTGTCATAAATTAAACCCTGAAGAGTCCAACAGGTTGTTGCCGAAAGTAGTTGGTTGTTAATAAAAATGTAAGTTAGTAAATATTTCGATTGAAAGGTATTTTCCATTTTTTGGCCAGAATTGTCCCGAAAAAGCGAAAAATATTAGCGCGAGGCCCTGTGCAGCCACACCTACTATATGCCCCAATCAATGCTCCCTACTGTGAATCTCTACAAAAACTAAACGTCAAAGAGACCATCTTTTGTGCATTGTAAGGGCCTCATGTTGATGCGTAAGTTATACTAATGCTTCTTTTATACGCATTAATGTAGATATCTTTCAAGTCTCGTCCCAAAGTTTTGGAATCTTCGTTTGGGGTATCTTAATGGCGGAAGGCCGTAATTCAATCCCCAATCCGGGATGGTCGAGCCTTTTTTTAATGTGTTCATTCCCACACGGTCAGGTTAGAAAATGACTTCATTACAATACATTAAGGACTCGAATATCAATTAATTTGATGTATCCTCGCGTAGGAGATGTTCAGTTTGATAATGAGTGTCACGCTCTCGTTCGTAGGAACAAGCGATTACCTTTGTTTAATGTTTAACACATTTAAATGTGCGTTTCTTTCCGATTGAGGTACAAACTGGTAACATACATTTGCGCGTATTCTGTAAACTTGGTGAAAGTTTGATGAAAAGTCTACATTAACGTGGATTAATCGAATCCCCAGCCCCTATATTTTCCTATTAAATAATTGATAGTCAAGATGGCGATTAGTTACGTTTAACGTATTTTCCAAAAATAATTAATCGCAATACTATTAGAGATTCTAGTTTTTATTATTTGTGGTAAAAAATGTGCTATAAATCCAAGGTGCTATCAATTTTATGGTGTATGGTGATGCCAGAATAATTAGATTTTTTTAAATATTATATTTACTGTATACTGATATCCATTCATTATAAATTATCAACCATTTTTTATTCCTGATTAATATTAGATGGAATAATAATGGGATATGAAAAGTGTCAGCTGGAAAAAAGACGTTGGTGGATACGTTTGACCCAAGTCTAGATTTTTGTTATGTTTTTATTTCATCGTTACGTATATGAACAATAAACATTTTTTTATTCGAGTGCTTGAAGAATAAATGTAGATGAATAAATTTATAAATAATTTTTTTAAATAATATTAATTATCTGACATTCCAGTTAAGGATTGACTTTTTTTGATCTTTAAAACGTGGCTCGGAATTGAAAATAAGAGATATATTTTAAAAGTGGTAAGCGATTAATATTTGAAATATCTAAAAACAATTAAAAAAACGCATTCTTCTTATTATCCTTCGATTTGTCATTGTGCCGTCAATCTTTAGTATAGGTATCGAGTGTGTTTCCAGAGATTAAAACGAAATCTTATGTATATTCGTCAGTAATCGATTTTTTAAAAAACAAAAGCCTACTGACGATCTGGTGTTTTTTGAATGAATGAAGAATAGAGAAAGTGCAGATATTATGGAGTTCAAGCGCCCTTGAGGTAGTATGATTAAAAAAAATCAATGTAATTATTATTACACATAAATTGATACTTATTGTAACAAAATGAACATTTTGATAATGAAACTATTTGTTTTTGTTTTAATTTGACTATGGAACAATGGTAATTTATTTAAAAATTATGATTTTAAATGTTCAAGGGTTGGATACAGGAGAAAAAAGTTTGCCGATTAAAAAAAAATGTTCTTGTCTATACGGGTTTGCTTATTAGTCATGCAAACTGAAAAGTATGCTTGGTAAAGAAAAGAAAAATATCTAACATTATTGCGACTTACTTTTTTCTGATTAGTCCGAAAGTGCATGGGTGGGTGTATTTTTTGCGTATCGTAAATAGTAGAGTGCGTTCAACAAATTTAGTAACAATGTTTCCATCTACAATAATACAAAGTACCAAATATTAGGAACATACACATTGGTAAAATCACTCGTAAACCAGTGGAGGCTTTAAAAAAGGAATTATTTTGATTTCGTTCAATGTGACCCAAGAGTTCAAATTTAGTTGATTGTGATAAAGTATAGATAAAAAAAGACGTTTCTAGATGACCTTAACACGACACGAAGACCGCCAGTGCGCAGTGCGCGGGCGCGGGCAAGTTCAAAATATTATCTCGGAGGTTCCCATGCGCTTCCCGCCACTTTTGTTTGATTTTATTTTAAATATATCATTCCGGGCTGTATCACATTCCTAATTAGTACCTTTTTATTCGAATCGGCATTTTCAAACTCGGTCCAATCGACCTTCGCCCGTACGGCGTGTGATTTTCATACGAGCGCATTCTAATTTCGCTCGATCCTAATTTTGTCTTTTACGCGCGGAGATTTTTCGTTCGTACCCTCACAGAGTGAAACTATCGGGTACAGGATATTCGTCATTTGGCTCATGATGGTAAAGGTTTATTTCGACTGCGAGATTCGGCGGTCGTTAGGTCCGGGAGAGGACTTAGCCGCGGGGCACACACCTGGTCGGGCGGCGCGTAGTCTCGCGCGACCTCTGCGATCAAGGCGACATCGGCATCGGAAGATCCAATTTTCTGTTTAGTTTATGCCACTAAGGTAAAAGAATATAATTATCTCGGTTTTCCCACGAAACATCGTCAACAATCTTTTTGCCCTTTTTATGATGTATTATAAAATAATTACTGGATAACTAATTACTAAGATTGTATCGATTTGATTGAAGATCTATCTCCGAGTCCAGTTTACAGTTTAGCAAAATGAGTTTAAGTAAAAAAGGGAAATTTGTGTAGACTTCAAATGAAATTGTTTTGTGAAATTGTAAGATGATTTTTACTCGTTTTATTGTTTAGGTTGTTGTTTATACGGTAGGTAATTATGAAGATTGTCTAGACTAGAGAAATGCACCCATGCATCGGCTAGAAATTTAGGCAGATTAAAAAAGTTTCTTTTCATTTTGAGAGCATTGGTCTTGCGGCGCTGGTTAAGAAATACATATTTTATTGACGTGGTTTACTTGTTGGGTTTCCTTTATAAAGTTGATATAAGGTAATAGTCACCCAGTCCGTGAAGATTATCATAACAATATATTTATTGTTTTCTTCTCAACTCTACCGCCTACTTTTAACTACTTTCACCTCCTATTGCTATGCCTTTTAAGACCTATTGAAATACGCTGGATATGTTACAAAAACATAGTATGCGCTTTTGGAAATGTTATTACATTTCCCTAGAAAAATATATTCAAGAGGTTAAGATTTCGGTTATTGTCACTTTAGGGAGATTGGTTTAGTCGATATTCATTTACAATTGAACAATTAAAATAACATCATAAATGTATATAAAAAAAATACATTTTAATTCTTATTACATAACTTTATATTTATATATATATATATATATATATATATATATATATATATATATATATATATATATATATATATATATATTTATATAAACAAACATTATAAGTAGAATCGTCAACAAAACCGCAATTTAATTCAATCAAATTATTATACGTACGTATGTATGTATAAGTAAGGGTTTATGATTGATTGTGTCTTGTTCGCAATTCAATTTTATAAGAGTTTTTTTGTTGTTGAAAATATTATATAACGTAATGTAAAATAAAAGAGTTACTTGCATCTTATAAAATTACATATATGGATTTTAAAAATGTTGGAACTCCGTGATGAAAATTCTATTCAAATTTATTCATTAATGATTTGAACACAGTCAAATTAAGTCAAAACTACGTCGATTTCGTATTTATGAATTTATTTTACTGCGCCCCGACGCATACGACGCGCATTAAATTATATTTTAATGTATACTATATTTAGTAAATGTATTTTTTTATATTTAGTAATTGCAACTTGGTTAATACGCAATTTAGCAACTAAATTAAATAAATACATTACATCAATAGAATACAAATGTATGCAGATGACAGATGATTTTCTATTATTATTCCAGATTCTACATATTTCGAAACTGCATAAAGGTGTACGGGTATATAAATGATAAAAGGTACTTGATTTTTAAAATTATTTTAATTATTGTCCAGCTAGTGAAAATAACAATTGGGTATTCGCCGACCGTGGATATAAGATCTATTCCGCATTTGAGTAGGTATTTATATAAATGAGGTCTTTTATATTTCTGGTTATGGTATATGTACGTTGATACATTGTAACAAATATCTGTTATGAAATAATACTAGAAGTTTCATCAAGAAGTATCAATATAAGACATCAAATGTATGTCAAGTGAAATGCGCATAACATCAACTGTAATGTTATATATATTAAATATGACATTAAAATAAAATTAATAACTTATTATTTCAAGAAATTAAGGATGACATTAGAAGCAAGATAGAGAGCAAGAAGGAAATATTTTGATGGATTTCAATTGTTTATTTATTTGCTTATTTTGTTTAATTAAACTTCACGTACAGAAAAGAAATATAGGTATACATTGGTGGGCTTATGCTAAAAAGCTATATCTTCCAACCAACCAAATACGCAACCATTAAAATATACGCAAATTAAATACATTCTTATAAATATTTATTTAGTCATGTAGTTACACATACATTTTTTGTAATTTAAAATTTTTATAAATTAAACTTTCTAAAAAGAAACTCATAAGTCTGTGGGAGAGTGTGTTTGTAAAATTTCCAGAAAAAATGTCTTAATACAGTTATTTGGTTTGCTAATATTGTATTTATTTTCTATCATAAACAATCTTTTATAACAGGTATCAGTCTAATCTACAAAACTGAATATGGATTTTAGTTCAAGAAAAACATTTTTTTAAACTTTTTCTTTTGTCTTTTAACAGTCATTGTGATACCAATTTTCTATTTTTCAGTACAGGTATCGTGTTTATTTCAGATTTCCGATTAAATCATTTATTGGCCAGGAATTATAAAAAGGTTAATATTTGGAACTTTTGAAAATTTAGGCAACTTCAATTAAAAAAAAAACAACTGTCAAACTGACGCTCTATGAATGAACAAGAGGATAGAGAGACGAGGAATCAAAGATAATTTTCTCAATATTGATTTTCATTTAATTTATGAATTTAAATATCGCTTTCCAAAATTTAACCATATAAAAGTAATTCGATCGTTTATTTGTTATTAATCAATGTATTATAAAAAAATCTTTAAAATATAAACGCAATAAATGAGATCAGGATTGTACTATTTTTTAAATAGGTAGGTAATTGTTTATTTATTTAAATATTTTTTTCAATATGTAATTTTTTTTACGATTGATATTATATTTTGATGTATTAAAATTTTGAAATCATTTGAAATATTTATTGTTTATACTTCACATCCAACACTTTTTAGTAACTTGAACGAAACTCGTAGGTACTTAAAAATTGACAAGCATAAACGTAAAAATATTAAAGATATACTATAAAAATACGAAATACGTAAAATATTAAAGATATATGGTATGTGCATATGTCAATAAGAGCTTATGTAGAAAAGTCAGATTGTTTTTTGGTTATGCATATACATTTTTCATGATGACGTGTCTTAATTTTGTTATCCACGTGATCATCAGTAGTCGGCTCCAAGCCATACGGGGGATGAATAAGGCAGACGTTCTGGCGTCTTCAGATACCGGTCTACCAAGGACTGCCTTACCAACTGCACTTACATATTATTATAAACGTTCGCTTACACAACTATTATTATTAGCATGTCCAAGTACACGGCATATGTGCTTGCGTTGATGGTTTGCGATTCATCAATTCCATTCCAAGTTGGGACACATTTTAATAAACAAGATTCATTCCACATACTCATATAGTTTTCGATTGATTGCGTTCTCAATGTATATTCACGCATTAAATAATAGGGGATAAAAAAGTACTTCGCTAGCTATTTTATCTTGTAGGTAGTGAGTTTTAATCATTTAACGTTGTAATGGATCTTGTTCTTAAATATACAAAACAAAAAAAATATGACAACCTAACTTAACATTAAAAAATGTCATTACACTAATAACCATCCCAAAGCTACTTATTCAAAATGTTATACAAATCATGTCTCTATATTTAATTACTTTAAAAATGTACCTTTTACTTTTATAAATATTGCATACATTTGTTAACTTATACTCATTTGGCGAACATTTAAAATTTCGTTTTGAGGAAACGGTATAATACATGAATATCATAATTATATTGGTAATATCGTAATGAGTAAGTTCTGTTGTCAGGATTTTGTTTTGTTATTTTGAATCCGTATGATACACATATTGATAAGCCATCGTGTTTTTACAATTTCGATGATTTCAGGTATCCAGGAAAACGTATAATGAATAAAAAAATAATAAGAATGAGTAATCATCAAATATTCATTCATACGAGAGGTAAGTTCTAAAATATTTTTTTGAAATGTAGCCCCGAAATCTCCAAAGAATTGATATACATATATATTGTACAAATATAAATTTCGCACTTGTGTATTTTGAAATAAATTATTTATATATTTAGAAAAGTGGGTATACGCACATATTTACACAATTTTTTACGTTTATTTACCAGTATTGTTATTTTTATTTATTTCACATTAAACAATTATCGCATCGTATTCTCCTGAGAAAAAAATAATAACATCCATAAAGAAATATTTTTAATATTAGCATCGTCGTATATTTTTTAATCGTTATTGTACAGTATACCCAAAGGAAGACGCTAATGAGGAATGTTGGGAAAACTGTACACCAGGTGCTCTGTTCGAACTACTTCAACTCGCTGTACATCGGGAAATTCAGTAAATGCGTTTCATCTTAAAAGTACAAACTAGTGAAAAGGTATTATGGATCTGTATTTTAAATACATTTAAAGAGAGTACACACTTGACTGCTTTTATGAAATACACTTAGGCTGAGCGAAGAATTTGACCAGCATAGAACACGCTGACTACTTTTTGTTTGTCAATATAGCAAGAGTTTGGACTTCCGATATTCAGCAAAAATAATAATAACTATTTAAAGCACGAAAAATATGTAAAAAAACTCTATTTAATTTTCTTTACAAACTGATATTTCTAGTCGACATTTAATTTATATAAAAATATACATTTCGTCAAAATATATCTACGCTTAATTTTTTTTATTATTATTGTGCTATTAAAGAAATCTATTAATTATAATATTGGTCACGTACTTAGGACATCTTTACAATAATTATCTTTTGATTACTGTTTCTTGTAATATTTTTTTTCTTCATATTTTTGTCAAATATCTAATCAGCTGGTTTGAAAATTAGAATCAAGTTGAAGCAGAATATTGGTTGATCCTAGAGCCCACAACTCTAACTACAGGAGAATAATTTGACTACAATGACGACATAACACATCCGATACGATATTTTATTTTCACGTTTTTCTTGGCATTTATTTCTGATCTTTACAAATGTGGTATTTCTATATGCTCGTACTGCTGTCTGTAACTTTACAGTTGTTTTCATAAATTTTAATTAAAATGTGCTCTAAATATTTTTTTAGTTATCTGAAATTTGTAAAAAAATAATTATTATCTTTGAACGCTAACTTGTTGGATTCGAGAGGTTGTTAGAATGCTGCGTACATACAAACATATTTATGTATGTATGTGTAGTTGCCTGTCTTTGTAATGACCGGTTTACACGCATCTAGCTTTTCCGAGGATACAATCCAAACCTTTATCGTAATTACATACTATTCAATAATCATTTACACCTGACTATAATATTCCAAACGCCAAAATCATGCAATGCGTAATTATCACGCCTTTTTTTTAAATATCCCAATTTATAAATTATCATATTGTATATAAATAAAACAGTGCGCGTTCTAACCGATACGGTATACCGTATACCATATACTTACCACAGAAAACATAAAATTATTTAACTAAAATTTGAGATTTGAAATTTTAAAATTGGAAAAGTCGATAAATATCTCTCGTAAAGGGCATAGCAGCTCTTTCCTCAAAGTAAAAGATTATTAAAGTCGATGTTTGTCATTGCGATGTTGGAATAGCAAAAACATTGTGGTCATTTGGAAAGCAATGAGAATTACGGCATTATTTTTCTAAAAAAATCTAATATATGCTTTAAGGAGGCGGTTTAAGGATCTCAGTGATGAGCAGGACACAGTCAGCTTGAAACTGTCGCAGTCGGTTCCAATACGAAATAACGGCGCGCTCGTTGAATACGACTAGTATACATTTCTCGTTTCGTCTGTGTATTTCCGGACTTAAGATATATTTTGATAGATCTTTGGTGTAAAAAGAATATTTATTTTGTTTACATTATTTTAATGAATTAATTAATCAATTATTCTAATTTTAAGAGAATTATATTAAAATATGTGCAATGCACAAAGCTCGATTTCGTTAAAAACCTTATCTCAAAAGGAAATCAAGATTTATATTTTATTGCATTTTTTTCATTAATGCTTTATTCTGGAACAATAACAAAAAAACGTTTTTATGCAATAATCATTAGAGAAGTGGCGATTTAAATCATTTGTGCTTCATTAAATTTATAATAAAAAAAATATCTGTAAAATAAGCCAATGAAATCATATGCCAAAAAACGTATTTTATTGATTTAATTTTTACAAAATTTAGAAAAAAAATGTAGTTCTTGTTATAAATTTCAATTAATGATATTGTATTTGTTATATTTTGCCATTTTCAGTAAAAATTTACATTGCAGAAAAGCTCGTTTGTTGGTGTATATTAATACTGTAATATGTAAGAGTCAATTTCATTATTAGATGTCATAAATAGTATTACGATGCAATCTCACAAATCAATTACAATATTATTATCCCTCGTTAATGAATATTGTATTTGTTATATTTTGCCATTTTCAGTAAAAATTTACATTGCAGAAAAGCTCGTTTGTTGGTGTATATTAATACTGTAATATGTAAGAGTCAATTTCATTATTAGATGTCATAAATAGTATTACGATGCAATCTCACAAATCAATTACAATATTATTATCCCTCGTTAATGAATATTGTATTTGTTATATTTTGCCATTTTCAGTAAAAATTTACATTGCAGAAAAGCTCGTTTGTTGGTGTATATTAATACTGTAATATGTAAGAGTCAATTTCATTACTAGATGTCATAAATAGTATTACGATGCAATCTCACAAATCAATTACAATATTATTATCCCTCGTTAATGAATATTGTATTTGTTATATTTTGCCATTTTCAGTAAAAATTTACATTGCAGAAAAGCTCGTTTGTTGGTGTATATTAATACTGTAATATGTAAGAGTCAATTTCATTACTAGACGTCATAAATAGTATTACGATGCAATCTCACAAATCAATTACAATATTATTATCCCTCGTTAATGAATAAATTTCCACTTCAGACATTTGTAAAGATACACGTTTATGTAGTAATTTAAATGCTTCCACTATGGCTATCAACTTCGACAAGATAGTAAACAAGCTATTTTATTCGCTAATATTTCTTTACACTCGAGCCGCTGGATATCAAATTAATTAATATCAAATTAATTATCATAATATTGTAATTACAACTTAAAGTGAAGATTGGTTTATGTCTTCACCAGATCTGAGTCATATTTATATGTGCCTCCACGGTGAACATAAAAACCTATAAACTTTCATAAAACTTATAACAGAAATACTCCAATTTATTTTAACGATTCTGTTTACGATAATAAACTGTCAACGGATATTCTTAAATGTTCCACTATCGAGGGATGTTTAATTTTTTTCAATTAAAAAAATATGGCTTTTTAATTGATGATAACGAAAACAATCTTGGGTTTAGAAAATTATATAAAAGTCGTCTTTAAAATTTTTTTATTCCTAGCAAATTTCAAACAAATATATATTTTTATTTTTAACGAATATCTGTTTTCTGTAACCAGATCTAAAAGTGAAGAAAGAAGATTTTATTTTCATAATGAAAATAGGTGTACGTAGATAAGAATATATCGGTTAGTTGCTCAACTTTTTAACTCACGTTGTAAGTTTAATTCCTTCCAGCTGCAAAAATAATGTGAGAAATATTTATTTCGAATTTCTCAGGATGTGTATGATGTATTTTTCTATATCTCTTTTATATCCCAAATAAATTAAATATATAAATTCCAAAAACTATTTAATGATGAGTTGGTGCTTTAAAAAAATATTTTTTGACCTTTAAGGCATTATCTCTACGGAGAGATACTTTTTACTAACAATAAATTTATAGTTAAACATCATTTATGCACGGGCATAAATAATGTTTAACTATAAATTTATTGTTATTTTGAATATGTTTTAATGCTGTCCATAAAATGAGATTCCCGTTTAATAAGAAGAGTTAATATCAGCTGCAGATATGATATTTAAAGTGTTTTCTAAGACGAAGTATATCGATACGTATTGTGTTCGTAACTCAGTGTATTATCATCTAATATTACCATGCTGATATCTGGTTGGAGCAGTGACTGGCAAGAATCGGCGCGTATTGTTGTAGCCTTCGGAATCCGCAGAAGCCTTCGTTTTGACAGATGTGGTTGGAATGCTCGCGTGCACAGGGGGTAATAACCCTTATGAGGCTGTGAATAGTAAGCCTGCCTTAACGCGAGACAAATAATAACACATTATGTAACAGTAACCACACACGCTGCGGGACACACGTCCTGAAACCGCAGATGTCCTCACTCGAACCGAGCACCCCTATAGCGATTACCAGCCACAGGGTGTATAATACTTACGAGTATTTACCGAAACGTTACAAAATATTTCATTGTATATTACAAATAAAATTACTACCTACAGTGCGAAATTATTATACCCAGAAGTTTCTTAAGACAACTCGCAAAACCTCTATTTTAGAGGCTTTATGGCAAGTAGGATAGTGAGGATAGGATAGATGGCATGAAAAATACATCTCAAACACTCAGACCAATTGATAACCTTGAATTTGTTTTGCTATGGAAGAAATTCGGGGAAAACGAATTGGCGATGACATGTTTTGCAGTGGAGTGTCGCCTGCTTTAGATTAGATTCAGCCGTTCAAAGGACTTGGGATCCGCGAGTCTCAGGTTTGTGTCTTAGTGTAATTTAGTTAGCATTATAATAATGAAATGTAGTGTGCTGATTTACCAGTGTCCGCATAAAAGTTAATCAAAACAAATTGATTTTAACTGATGAAATTAGAAACTGTTCCTTTCAATAAGTGTTAAAACGTCAATTTGAATTGTTGATTTCATCAATTAGCGCATTCACCCATAAGGGAATCTTTAGAGTGATTCGCTAATTCGTCAAATTAGCAAAGTAATATAGTGGAAGTATTACGTATTTTGTATTTTATTGAATTTCATGCAATAGTATATGTATGTTAGGCCTGAATCGCACGATGCTTTAGTTGAGGAAACTTTACTAAAAGGGATAGTGTGTTCCACCATTGTGATCATAGTTGATTGAAAATAGTTGATATGATAGTTGGCCCGGACTTAAATATATATTTTTATATTCTTTAAATGTTTGATATCGTTATAAACTACCTCATGAGAAAAAAATACACTTAATATATTATGTATATTAAACTATTAGATTTAGAGTTATGTGAACAATGTTTTTTTTTATAAAGTAGAAATCTAGTATATCTATAAAGTTAGTAAGTTTTTGAATTATTATCTTAGAAATTATATTTCTAGTAAAGTGACGTACTTAGTCTGTTATTTGTTATAACCTCATCTTAATTTTGAAAATAAAGGACCAAAAATAATAGTAGTCAAATTGTTTTCTTATATTTTATTTCATAAAGTCAGCATTTGATTTGGTTTGTTGCTAAGTTAAATTTACTTTGGATAATATGAATTTTGGCCCTGCAGTTTTTTTTTCTCGAGTGCCAGTTAATTTAGGAAAACTCTATGTTGCCAGTCTCTGAGTCAGTCAGTAGTGTACTTTTAATTTATCTATGGTACATTTCAAAGGATTGTAGTGAAATAAAAATTTGTAATTATTTTATAAAATTAGTTATTTATTAAAATTTCACGAAATAAATAACAGTAAAAAATAAATTACCCTGTTATGTCCGTATCCTCGATTTGTTACTGTTCCAACAATTTTCCAAACATTGAGTATACGTATCCCGTGTGTGTTATTTTCAGAGTATACAACAATATTTTATCATTTAATAATAAAATAGTTATTTGAACTAATAGAAACAAACTAATTGTGGCAGTGATGCGTTTCGAAGGAACGTGCAGAAATGATGGAGTTTATTCAAATTGGTACTTATTGCTGTTAGAAATTTAGTTCAGGATGGTGCAACGTCAAGTGAAAGTCTAGATATTTACAGAGCCTATTTCAATGGCCAGTTTAAATGATTATTTTGTACACTGCGTAAAATTCATCATTTTAGTCATCTAAACTAGCAACCGTGAACTCAAATTTTGAATGTTTTGTGTACCTATATGTTCCATTTGATAGGAATGTACAAATGCACTCAAAATATTGTTTTTTATTCCGTACATTAAAAGTTGTAAAATAAAATGAATATCTTCCAAAATAAAGTCTTATAATAAAAAAAACAAAACATTTTAATATTAGTAATATTAACATTTTAATATTAGTATTGTGAATTTCAATTCAATTCAATTCAATTCAATTCAATTCAATTCAATTCAATTCAATTCAATTTATTCAATAATTAATATATACATTACAAACAAACATTTAAGGCGTGTATACATTAAAAAAACAAATTAAAAATTACGCAAGAAGACTCTTGTTAAATGTGTAGAAGAATCTCGCTTCGGAAAACTCCTTCGGACACATGGAACAGATCAATATCCAATGCGATATTGTTCAACATAGCGGTAGCTCTTCCTACAGGCATAACCATCGGCAGGTTGGTCCTGTGTATAGGAATGTGAAACAATCTAATGTGAAAACCACTAGTTACTTGTATATAAATAATAATGAAATTTATTTCATTATGTTTTATTTATCTGATTATATTGAAATCATGAAGTGATGGCTAAAACATTTGTTTTTAGCCATCACTATTAACAATAAAATTGTATGTATTTTAAAATTATTATTATTATTTTTCTGTTAAATGGTCGTAGGGATTTTTCAATCTTAATTTATGGTTCCGAAACACCGTGTTTAAATGGTTGCTCTTGGAGATAGATGTAAGTATAATATATACAGATGAAGATGCTTAGTTACCTGTTGTACCAGACTTATCAGTATTTACCAAATACCGATATCGTAGTGTCATAGACCAATATAGAATAATAGAAACGGGAAACCAGCTTATGGATCAAGATATTATATATCAACTTCATCATTAGATATAGTATTACGTTTCCAAGAAAAAAGAAAATTTAAACATAATTTTTTATCCGTTTTTGAATATTTTCAAGAAATGAGATAAAATTAAAATTAATTTATGTTACATATTGAACACGTTTTTATTCAATATTACCCTGGACTGGTACCTTAAGTGGAAGGCTGCTCACCTTTCCTTCATATGTTAACGATTGAGATAACTCTGTATTTATAGGATTCAGTGCCCTATGCACCGTCGGGTGCGGATTAGGGTTTGAAGAAGATATAAAACACATAAGTGCTCGAGTACACATTTTTTCAATAATCTCATCAAATTTATTTTCAGTACCGTGTTGGTTCATCTGTAAGTATAATATGAATTGTAAAATTGTAGGTTTTAAAATATATTTAGTTATGATTAATTCCTCGACTAAGATAATGAACTGTTTAGCTCAGTCACTTAGGCAGATGTGATATTTGAATGTCCCGGGTTGATTTCCGGAATTTGTAGTAAATTTTATTTAATCATAAAACACTATGATAAATATTACTCACCCAATGTGTGGTATTTTATCTGTTCATATATAGCATCTAACGTGTACATCTACAACGTGCGCATGCACAACATAATCTTATTCTATCGCTCTGTATCGTTGTGTATACGTCGGTCTTTTTTGCCCCAAAACCGTGTCGTAGTTATATACAGGTCTCTTTCTTCTTCTTTCTACGTCATATCTTTCTTGTAACGAAATGTGCCTCATAAAAGTGACGGGTCCTCGAAATTTGACAATCAATTCTCATCCAATTATCGAAAGTCGAATCATCGAATGCTAAGAAGTTTCACTTAAAATGAAAGATTATTTTATCCTATTTTAAACAACTGGTTTATTCTACGCATCGCCTATTTGATAGTAATTTACTCATAGTACGATTGTTTTGTTGTTTAAGCAATTGATTATCTTCTATTCAAGTGGAATGCAAACAATAAGCTGGATTTAATAAAGCAAATAGTGTTTTCCTTATGAAAGTATAAAGTTCAGTTGACAAAAATAATTCACGCAATACGGAGGCATTCCCTGAACAAATATTCGTTTAACTCTTATTTGGCTAGCCATTACTTCGCCTCACACAGAATAATCTTACAAATTCTATTAACTGTGACCACTGAAAGAAAAGGGAAATAGGTTTACGATAAGAATTCAATTTCGATATTGAATTTTTTGAAATTTACAATTACGTGCCGATTAGCTAAATTACAAATTGTAATACTCAAGACTTGAAGGCAGACAATATGACTGCTTGAAGAGGAATCTTCAGACGATATGGCGACTTGAATGAACATTACGATTTCTCATTATTTGAATAAATAATATCTTGGATAAATAATAACATAAAATGTGATCTTGTTTTAGATATAAAATATTATTACATAATAGTACCTACACCCACATTTTGACAGTGGATATTATTTCGAGAGCTTAGAATTATCCATCATATCGCAAATTACTAACACGTTGCCAGGTGAAAAATAATCCCTTTAAAACTAAAAATATGTGTTTTTATGCATAAGAAAAAAATTTAATCAAGGATTTTTAGGTTAAAAAAAGGAAGAGAAATTATTACAATGATACTAGTAATTTATTGGAATTTTTTTAGCCTAACGAAAAGAACACATTTAATAAAAAGAATGTGTGAAATTGTTCATTACACAAAAGAGAATAAGACATATCAACTAGTCTTAAAATGAAGTGTTCCTTTTTGTATGTGCGATTCCAATTTTTTTCAGTTAATTCAGTTAAAAAAAGTTTGATTGAATTTAGGGCTAAAATTAACACTGCAAATCCTGAATTCAGTTAAACTGTCGATTCAATTTATTAAAATTTAAGTCACTATGAAGTGTTGCCAAATTATTTCACAGTTGTTCGACTCATGAATCTCTCGTGACGTTTTATGCCCTTTCGCATTCCGATAAAATTATGACAAAAATAAAATGTAGCTGCTTTAATACGAAAACATGTTGCTATGATAGTCTTTTCAAAATTCTGCATACGTAATGTATGTTATAGTGCAATGATTTTACCAGTATGTACCTGTATGTATGTTTTGCAAGGGAGGACGAACAGGCGAAGTATTCTCCTGAGTGCAAGTTGTTGCCGTAAGAATGTGGAATAATAAATATTTAATTATTCCTGTTGCAGTGTACCCACCTGTAAATCCTCCATCCATAGTTTATAGGTATTGTATGAAAGGCTTAAATTCAAAAATATATATAAATATACTTACGTGTTTTATCAATACAAAGAGTATCAGTAAAAATTTGAAATTATACAAACTATCTATTTAAATATAACAGTGTTATTGCCTTTACAAAAACCAGTGCCAGTTTTTTGGAGAGATACAGCGTTGAAAATAGTATATGTGTGTACCACATGTAAATTATAATAAAATAAAAATAAATCGAAATTAAATCAGGAACTAATTATTAAAATGCTGAAGTTAAAACATGTTCTTGAGAATATTTCAAGAAATTATGTTTTATTGTAATTATATTTTTTAAATATGATATTTATCTATTTCTGCTTTCTTTAATTAAGGAAGTAAACGATAAACGTTTTTCAAAATTGAATCCATTAACACTTTTTTTTTATAATAGACCGAAAAAATAATATATATTTTGTCAGCCCCGGGTTCGATTCCCAGGGGAATTAAATATGAATGTGGGTGATTTTCACTTTCATATTTGTTTAATATCACCCTGGACAGGTACATGAAGTGCAGAACTAATTACCTTGCCAAGATAAAAATCACCGATACGATAATAAATTAAAAATAAATATGGTCAATTTAATAGAATTTAATAAAAATCACCTCAAGGTCACTTAGGGCGATGCAGTGCAATAAATGTACATTATTGTACGCGTATAAGGGCTAGAAGTATTAGATTTAATCTTGGTATATTGTCTACATGTCTATCGTCTATGTACGCATATATCATGTAATAATACGTAATCCTCGCGTGCGAGATGTGATTCTGCGCATAAGCTTCTGGCTTGCTCTTGCACTGGAATGGAGTAGTGAAGTACCCTCGTCTTCTGTGTACTCAGGTGTCATCGTTAATATATTCTCTTCAAGGAGTGGCTTCAATGCTGTTTATTGTTTGGGCACACAAGGCGGCTTTCTAGAATCTGCGATATCCAGCTTTATAACACCAACAATTAAATTAATTACTTGAATTTATGTATTATTAAACAATTGACGAAGTTATTACTTGTATGCTAAAAACGTTTATTATTTCTATTTTGATCCGTTAAAAAACTCGATAAGCTGCGTGGTATTTCAAAAAGGCAATACTTATATATATTAATGCAATATTTAAATATATATATATATATATATATATATATATATATATATATATATATATATATATATATATATATATATATATACATATATATATTTGTATATATATATATATATATATATATATATATATATATATATATATATATATATATATATTTATATATATATATATATACATATACAAATATACATATATATATATATATATATATATATATATATATAATATATATATATATATATATATATATATATATATATATATATATATATATATATATATATATATATATATATATATATATATATATACATATATATGTATATATGTATATATATATATATATATATATATATATATATATTAAATATATATATATATATATATATATATATATATATATATATATATATATATATATATATATATATATATATATATATATATATATATATATATATATACACAGATATATATAATTTTTTTTTATTTATATGGTCAAAAAAATTGATTTTTACAATTTTCATAAATTTTCTACACATTTTACTTTTAAAATCTTAAAATTAATTTCGCAGTTCTTTCCAATAAAGATACTGAGTTCTTGTGCTTGGGGAGCTTTTTTCGTGCTTATTAAGTGGAAATGTATTATTAAAAAATTGCAAAGGTATTATATAAACGATGTTTAAAAAATACAATACATTATACTGTTTTATACTTAACGTAGTAATGATCTTCTTAGCTTTTTTGTTTTCCTGAAACTGGAAAAATAAGTGTATTCACTTTTTATCCTTATATCGTAATGAATTGTGATGTATTTTAAACTTTGGAAGGTATTTAATGCCGGCAAATTAAAATAGTAAATAATTGACATAACACTAGGTACAATACCTGTATAGTTGTTTGCACACTTCCTAAAATTCCTGAGTAGGTACTTAATATTGAATGCTTTTATTTATTTTATGTTTTAGAATGAACATTAAGGAAAAAAAAACAGGAAAACGCAAACTGAAAATACATCAATTGTGAAAACAATCCTATTTTTAGATTCGTAAACATGTTGACAATTCAAATTTTGTTTTAGTTTATACCATATTTGATACCTACCTCAAAAAAAACTTGCCATTCGTGTAATTTTAACAAACAACTATTTCAGTATGTCTAAAGTCCTAATAAAGTATGTTTTTTTTTAAACAAAATGTCATATCTTAACATTGATGATGAATAAATTGTTGCGATGGCAAGACATAATTAAATTGTCTAAGTAACCACTTTAAACACAGTGAATTATTTGCCATTCTACCCATGATTGACTTAAAACATTCCCGTCTCAGCATTTTTTTCTTCTATAAACATATAAAATTATTCTAGTGTTCATTTTAACTTATTATATATATGTATACCATAGCTTACTATGGCTTTCGGGTTGTAGTGTCGCGGACTCTTGAGTAAGAGTTTCTCGAACCCTATGTTTATGCCTATTTCTAGTAATAAGCCGCTTAAAGTGACAGAAATAGCATGAAATAGAAGTATTTGTAAATAGTAAAAATACAAGTATTTCTTTTTGTACTAAAAAAATATATGAAAAAAAACATGTACTCATGCTTCATTTTATTAGTATCCGTCATTAAACGGAAACAATGTGGAATTACGATATCCAGCTCGCATTATGATTATATTAATTCTTATAAAGATATAACTATATAAACGAAATTAAAAAACATTAAAACATTAACGTATTTTCTGGGAAAACATATGGATATTAATGGTCAAATTAAAATATTAATTCATAACAACATGCTTCCCTAAATAAAATTATAGGGAAATATTTTTCATTAACAAACACCTGCTGTCTTATAACATTAATAACATTTATTATCTTTAATACCCACGAGTTTTATGACACGGTATAAAATATTGTATGCATACACCTTTCTCTCCAGTATCAGTACCGTTTGATCTGTTCCGACCTTTTAATTGCGTGTTTGGTAGCTCTCTTAAATAAATCTGTTCTGCAGGAAAACATTCCTTTTTCAAAAGCTGTTAATAACAATGAAATGTCACGATTCCTTCAACTAAACAAAATTGAAAGAAAATAAAACCTTTTTTTAAACCACTCATACATTTTCATAAAAATTAGAGGTAATTTTGTATGCAAAAAATTAAAAATGCTGAACTAAAAATTTCTATAAAATGCATCTTTTGTAGTAAAAGGTTTGGTTCAAGAACATAATTACCATTTTTTAAATTTCAATACAGGTTGGGACAAAATAAATTCCAATAAATTCATTAATAAATCTCAGACAAGTGCTTAACTAATGAAAATAGATATTTGATAAAAAAAATCGTATAATAATTTAATACATTGACAGGCTTAAATATTATGCAATATTTTTCAGCTAACCATAAGTTTGCTATTAAATAACGCAAAATTACGGTCGGATCAATTGAAGAGTTGAGTTTATTATTGAAAACCGCTGTGGAAAATCATGGCATGGACTAATTCGAAATCGGCACTTTCAGTGGTTTTGTATATTGCAGAAACATAGTGAATTTATTTGGATTGCATTGGTCTAGAGCAATGGTTCTTAACCGGTGCTCCACGGAGCACTGGTGATCAAATTATTATGAGAATGATAAATATAATAATTAAAAATATATCGGATGATATCGAGGAAACAATCGCTAATAAACTTCCTAACCGACATTTTGCTTTGCAAATTGACGAGTGCACTGATATTACCTGCAAAGCACGTATGCTAGAATTCGTTCGTTTCATTAATGAAAATGAGCAATTTGGATGAAGAAATGAGAGTAGCTTTATTAAATATTAGACCCAATATCGCTGAAATTTGTAAAAGCTGACAAGCTCAGGTGTCATTTTAAATAACTATTACCACAAAAAATTTCATTGGAGTATTTATGTTTTATGTATTTAAAAAAAAACATGTGATTTTTAACTTGTCTATAAAAAATTAATCAGTTTTTTTTTAAATTTTTAGAATCATTGGTTTTGGTGTACCGCGAATTTTCCTTATGATCAAAAGTGCTTCCTGACTAGAAAAAGATTCAGAACCACTACTCTAGAGACACCTCATGTGGGAAGTTGTGATTTTAAAAGGTGATTTAATTATATCGGATGATTTTAATGAAGTAAAAGAGGTTAAGAAAAAAATCGGGAAAAATCAACTTAATATTCTACAGTCAATAATCGTTGTCAGTTTAACAATAATAAAACATCGTTATGAAGTTGTAGATGTAAAATATATATGATACTAAAAAATGTTAAGATAATATGAAATGTACTGGGAGTGCACACACAAGAACTATAAATTATACTTTAGTACCAAGTACATACTTCAGAAAATCCGTACATGAATGCAATAGACTTGGGTATAAAATGCACACTAAGGAATCTTCACTAGAAAATATGCTCTTCGCAAAAAACTTAAACTGCACAAAACGCTATTTTCAACAGTACGCTGTGAACGCTGTACCTACTGTTATAAATTTTAACTTCCTCGATGATTTGAAAAAAATATCTATAAAGTTTTTTTAACAGCATCAATATCTTAAACGATCTTCATAAATGTTCGATTGGTGGTATAAGGAAAAAATGCAAGGCTGATAATAAGCATTATCGATTAAAATAAGAAGTGTGTTAAGATGGCGAATGTGCAATAGTTGGAAATAGGAGTAGAAGAAGACAAAGAAAAACGTGAAATGAGGGAGATGCATGAGTGTGAAAAGTACGGTTAATGTTTCCAAGGACAGACTAGTATAGCGGTCTATTTTCTCCACCTACCCCTGTGGGGAAACGGCATGATGGTTAATCGGTTAGTTAGCTATAACCCATTTTCAAATATTGGAGGAAAATAATTAATTGCATATTCTTTTGTGTGAATTCCGTTAATGAGTTAAATATTGGTGAGTAGAATGAATAGTCCATATTAAAAGATATTTTGACAAATCGACGGTCCCTACGTAAAGTACTCTATCTGCAAATCGGTTACTTTACAGAAGAGAGCTTAGAAGATTTTTTCAAAGTATTTTTATTTATTAATTAACGGTTTTATCTGAAATTCTAAATTGGTATTATACATTCAAAAAGACGATATAAAAATGTATTAATCGTTTTAAAACTTTATTCTTTGTTAAAATTAAGTAGTTGGCGTTTTAGGAGTTAAGATCATTTCGAAAATTCAATGTAGATAGCGTCTTATACGCCTGAAAACTAGGCGTAATTTGTTTTGTATATTTCTTTTGTTTGTTTTTATTTGTAGATAACGGTCAGTTGATAACACAAAATATCTCCAAATAAACAAAAATGTAGTTAGAGCACTTTACGTAGGGCACGTCGAAATATTACATGAAAAATATCGTTTAAACGTTTGGATACACCAAACAAACAACGACAAGCAATACCGGTACTAGTTAATACAAAGAATACGTTTGATAATTTGACTGTTTTTCTTTATATTAATATGATCCCTTAATACATATAAACAATTTCTCTACATTTATTAAACATTATAGATCATAATACATCCATAGAGAAATACACAATGCATTAATATGTATTATAAGTGCTATTATATATGTTAATATATTTACTATTAAAATAAGGAAATGGCGCCTGTAATGTATCTACTAAATGACATTATTGAATAGACATTGTATAGACCATTTGTGGAAATGGTAATATGCAGATAATTATATTACTGCTTTGCAGACATAGTAATGGTCCCCTAGTAAGGAATATTGTAATTCATTATTGTAATCCATAATCGTATTGAGTATCCTTTGCGTTATAATGATCGGTTAATTAAAATGTTCATAATTCTTTAATTTCCATGAACACTCTTGATTAGAAAGCTTCATATACCTACCAGTATATATATATATATATATATATATATATATATATATATATATATATATATATATATATATATATATATATATATATATATATGTATATATATATTTATATATATATATATATATATATATATATATATATATATATATATATATATATATATATATACATATATATATATATATATATATATATATATATATATATATATATATATATATATATATATATATATATATATATATATATATATATATATATATATATATATATATATATATATATATATATATATATATATATATATATATATATATATATATATATATATATATATATATATATATATATATATATATATATATATATATATATATATGATTGCCCTAATTTTTTAAGGATTGTTTTAGTCTGGCTTTTCAATCAAATAATAAAAATGGTGAAACCGTTTTTTTTTCAAATTATGGTCCGTAAGTTACGGTAAAAATATATAGTTAAAAAATGTCATCGTTTTAAGCTAATTTTATTTTGAAATGTTTTTTTTTAAACAATTGTAATAAATTTGTTAGTTAACCTTTTTCGTAACTTACAAGGTACATACAACATTGAAACGTTTTATTCTTCATTTAAATGTCACCTTTGACCAATGGTTATGATTAAAATAATATTATTTAGAAAAAAAAAACAAAACCAAAAATTTATCTTCAATATTTTGATTTATTTGTATTATAATTACTTTATATTAATGAAAAAATAGATCAAAGTTAAAGGGATTGTTAAAATATTTTAATATTTGCTTATTAAACACAATATTGTATTGCAATAAAAATTTACATAAACTTGGAACATATGTGTAAGGGCACTTATTATCAATTAATATACCGATACGCTCAATATTGAAAATAGGAATATATTTTTAATTGGACATGAATATTTATAATTCAATAATCTCCATTAATTTTATATTAAACAAAGAATCGCTTACATTTTATATCACGTATGTATGACATACAAATTCCCATTAACGTAATAGCATAAAAAGTACTCGTAGATTTGTGGCATTCGAAGGTTGTATTACAAATATAAATTTAGAAATAAATAAATACAGAGAAATACATATAACGTTTGATAATTAGGTCACGATTACATGAAGTGAAGCGTTTAATGCTAATGATTTAATAAAAGAATAGACTTGCATTACATATGTAAATATATATATATATATATATATATATATATATATATATATATATATATATATATATATATATATATATATATATATATATATATAAATATTTATATATATATATAGGTATATATAGGTATATATTTTAGTTGTTTAAATTTTAGCTGTTTCACTGACAGACTTTAATATTTTTTTATGATCCTTTTGTATACCTATATTCCATTCGCAGGAAGTCAAATATCTAGGATTATGGAGACTTGATATCAAGAGCTTATGTAATTATTAAAATTAACAATTCTTTAAATAAAATCAAGGAAATTTATTGTTTGATAGTTTGATTTTATAACAAAAACAATCGCACAGTGTTTCGTCCCTTTTACACAACCTAAACAGAATGGAATTCATAGTATCTAAACTGCAGAAGTGAAAAAAAAACTGCTTGCGAAAAGATTAATTTTGAGTTTTTTTAAAAGTATGATTCAATATGCTCGTAAAATATTAAATGAAGCTTCAGTATTTACAATATCTTTCAAAGTAACCTCTTATTTTGGATACTAAAAAAATGCATTAAATTCAAAATATAGCCTTGATCGTAGCTCGCATAGTATAAATGCAACGAAATAATCATAAATAAATTCATAAAAACTTGGATGCACGCATCACTAAACACATGCAGTAGTCAATCCAATCAAGTAAGCAATTACGTTTATCACGGTAATTATCCTAGAATACACCTTGACGTTATCGTTTGAATATTAAAAATTGAATTATAGCGACTAGTTTGTACAAAACGAAATACTGCGCTTTTGTGATTTTTTCCAAATTTTATTAGTTTTTTGTGGAAATCCAATTAATTTTATAATTTATCGACATGATATGATAAGAAATACGTATTTCACGATGAGTGGCAATAAGTTTTGTATTACCGTTCACTGCTCATAAAATATTATACAGATAGATGTTGTAGGTGCACAAAAACACCGAAGTGTTTTCTTCTATAGCTATTTGATTTCTCTTCTGTGTCTAATCTGGGAGATATTTATCCCTTTCTCACACTTGCGCGGAGTGACTGATCGTGGTAATATTGCTGGTTGCGTTATGAAAGCAGCCACACTCGATATGGCCTGGTAACGGCAGACGGGGAGACGCCTCGAGGTGCCCTGAGAGACGCAGCGCCATATCTGGTCTCCGCTGCCAGTACTCGAACTGCTCCGCGGTACTACATAGGTACGTGTGAGTACTAGGTACCAGGTGCATACATTACCGATTTAATGCAGTTTTAATAAGACCCATTGAAAGCTGAAAACTATGGATATTGCATGTTTATAATGGTAATGTCACAATTTTTGTATGTTTGTGAATTTGGGAAAAGTGTGTCTGTAAACAAGTATTTATTTATTTTCTCATATACATAATTACAAACAACAAATTGAAATAATGTGACAACGCGTTTTTCCGTGCCGAGGGCACATTTTACAAAGTTTATTTCAAGATTATAACGTTAGAAATTGTTTATGCAATCAAATAAGACATGGTTGAATGATGCAATCTGCCCACTTCCATTATCCACTTATCAATAGCACATTTATATTTAGTTTCTATTTTTAATGACTTTATAGAAAATGAAATGCTCTTGTGCTTTTTTTACATAGTACTCAGCTGATGCGTATGAGTCCCTTAGTATTCTTGATATAATTAAATAGCCATAGACATCAGAAGGCCCTTGTTTTAACTCGTGGACGAGGAAATTATATTTTCATACAATATGCAGAATTCAGGTACAAGGTAAGCAATTGTAAATCCAAAACATAAAATTCTTAGCAGAAAGAAATCAGTTATTTTTGGAGACATAAATTTGTATCGACATGCTAAAAACTGGTAGTGATTTTTTTACATTTTGGTTTATGATGTGGAAGATGTCTCAAAATACAGTGAAAATTGTCATGATAAAAAGTTAATTATCTAGATTAAAAAAATTATATTGAATTTATTTTTAAATGATTGGATTCAAAATTTGATTTTTGGAATAGTTTTTAATGCATATCTAAAATACTGTTGAATAAAATTTGGTTGCATTAACCATCGATATTATAATATATTAAAAACTGCATCCTTTTTCATAAGGTCGGTATCCATTAGTCTAATCAAGAAATTATTCTACCGCTTTACTGATAAAACGTTTTATAGTATGTGTGTATATTCTGATCGCGTCCCACGGTTAGCCTTTTATTAGTTTACTGCTGTCTTATTTGAACATTAATGCTGATAGCATTGAAACCCTCCAAGTCTGATTTGGCCCGAAATATTTTCTTTTGTTTTTCAAATTAGAATTTGCAATAAAGGCAAAAAGTAATATTTTTTTATGTAGGCACATCATTCCACATGTCAATTAGGTTTTTTCTGAATCTATTTTTCATTAAAATCAATGATTTTTATTTTATATAGTATCGATATACAAAAGTAATGAATACTGGTTTACATTATATAAAATTTATATTACAATATAAACACACACACGCACACACATTTTTAGTAACCATTCTCAGCAGCGCAGTACTGAAAACTATCAAAAACTTCCACTATTACATTGTCATAAATAAGTATGGTAGTTTATGTAGGATTTTTTTTGTAGTAACGTTAATGTTTGATTATGGCTTCTTACAAAACATTTAATATAAAAGTTTTTTTTACTACACATCTTCTATCCCATGTATAAAATGCATCAATGTGTTAATCTAACCTTCCTACAAGATCAACGGTGATTTAAATAATATTTCGTATTGTATGGTGTATTTTATTTACATTTATTTTTATTCTTTACCTATCTCTTAATAAATTTTTGCTTTTGTCCAATTGTAATGCGATTTTTTCCCGTATAATATGTTTTTCGTAACTCCGTAAATCCACTTTATTCAATGTTCGGCTTTTAGCCCCCAAAAAATGTATTTGCGTATTTTCGTTTGACAGTTGAAAACTAAAAACCCCTATTATTTATTTTTATTCCTAAATTAAAGAAGTTCCTCGCTTTAGAAAATACCTTTTACCATTTTTTGAAAAAATATTATTAGTCTAATTTTGATGTTGATTGTGTTATACTATTATCTCTATGTACCCAAATAAGGCTTTATAATGTACTTATATAAAAATAAACCTCACAATTTTAAGGTAAAATTTAAATGGCAATATCGCTGTTTTATCTCGAAAATACGAAAGTCGTTTTTCAGATTTTGCTTTTCGGAGAAATAATTATCGTGTCTTTTTATTTTATTTATATGTCGCGGCTTATTAGGTTTACTTGATAAAATATGCCCATGGATGTAATTTCTCTTTCACCCATTAGAAGCTAATGGTTACATATCTACATATATGTACATAAATATGTGAGGACCTCACAGAGACTAAATTAACTCGGAGCGAGGGTCC
Source organism: Brachycentrus maculatus (assembly GCF_059751285.1). Taxonomy (NCBI): domain Eukaryota; kingdom Metazoa; phylum Arthropoda; class Insecta; order Trichoptera; family Brachycentridae; genus Brachycentrus; species Brachycentrus maculatus. Next base: position 1,128,587 of record NW_028281127.1, read on the forward strand.
CTGTAGGTATAATTCATTACCGATATTCTCAATAGCCCAATTTCAATGAAATAACGCGTGTTAGCTTGTAAAGTACATCTTTCAAACAAACATCGTGCTCGTATACTTTGCCACTAATAGAATAACAATTTTCTCATACTGTGAGAACCAAATAGTAAAACAGAGAAGATTTAAAAAATATATTATTCATGAAATAAAATTTTAATTTCTCTCTTACGTCTTCAAAAAGACGAGATATATTTCAATACATGTGATATTTAAACAATAAAATATACCACTTTGGTAATTATGTTATTATTATATGAACAAGTACTGAAAAGAAAATTTATTTTAATTGAGTTAAATTTTATTTAAAAAAATTAAGTTGCAAATTATGTTACGTTCTTTTATTTTTTTTAAAGTATGTACTCGTACATACATACATCTTTAGCCTGGAGAGTATAATAATGGTAACAAAATCATAACTTGTTGACTCAATATCTGTTTTGTTCGCTTTTATTAAATGAAAAATTTAATTTGGAGTTCATTAAATAAACAACACTGACAATACAATAATCAGCACTTAATACGTAATAAAAATTAAAATAATATTTAGATATATACAATCTTAATTTATATATTTTTTTACTCCTAATAAAGAATTAAAGGAATATATCGATTTAATTTATAAATAAGTGCTTAACTATTAATTTTCACGACATAACGCAGTTGGAAATGTATCTTTTTTACACCGACCTTTAAAAAACATATTTCAAAATAAAATAAAAATATTACCATAAATCATCAACACATTTTTAATATGTAATATAAAACATTGTCGTGTGTCAAAAAAACAATAACGCATTTTTTGTTTCCATTTTTCAAACGATCGATGATATTTTAGTAGCAACTCAAATCGGTGATTTATCCAATATAAATAAATTATCCAAAAACTAAAACCATTTTTTATTTAGGACAAGATTAAATATAGCACACAATGATCTCGGAATATTATAAAAAGTGGACTCATAAAAAGCTAAAAAGGTCGAAAAACAAACATCGTTAGTATATTAGGAATGACACATAAATAACATAACACAGTGGAAGGATAATGGCTCAGTATATTAATACACACAATGGAGGACACTGCCTAAAATGACAGTGAACATTCAATGGCTCAAGAAAAAAGGCTTTTTAGTTCTAACATGGATAGTCAACCTTTTATTGAAATACCTATTTTTTTAATATGCTCTATCCGTAATTCCGCAGAAATTTAACCACATGTAAAAAAAATCGTGCTCCCTGTATACACGCTATTATTCTTGGTACTCTTTTTCTCTTTTAAAAATCTAATTTCAAAACTGCTCGCTGCCAGAAGTGACGCAAGTAAAAAAGGTTTGATATTTATGTGATATAGTTTTTAGACATTGTGTTATTTGTGATAATTTGAAGTTGTTATTATTGTATTATTAGCAGTTGACTTTTTTCAACATTGTATCATATTTTTCGGTACCTAGGCTAAAGGTAGGCCGAGTAAAAAACTCACAGTTTTTCAAGATGTGTTGGAGACATCAAATAATAGACATTAGACGACCGTTGAATATTTTTGATAGCGATCTGCTAGAATATATTTATTAAGTCTTTTAATCATATTTAAAATTCTTAAAGTTTTTGATAATATACTCATGAAAATGCAAGATACTATTTTTTCGCCAAAAGAATTGAAAAATAGTTGTTTAAAAAATACATAAAAAATATTTTTCTCTTTTTATAGATAATATTAAATAAAGCTCCGTTTAATAGAAACACAAACTTTAAAATTCTCACCCTTTTAGATTTTAAATGAAACTCCATTTTTGTCAAATACTACCTAAAGGGCGTTTACACATACGTAAATTATGATATGAAAATGATAATGATAGATATTTAATCAAAAAAATATTTGATAATATCATCACATAACTTTCAAATCACCAATCGAAAACATCCCCCCAAAAAAATCTACATTGGAGTATAAATATGATTAAATTAAAAAAAAATTAAAAACTTATTTTTACGTTCGTATTATAAAAGGTTTGAAATGTGTGTCTAAGATCCAGGTGCGTGTCACCCGATATTGGGCGATCAAGATGTTGCACCCCGGCGTGCGGCGCGCGGCGCGTATCAGCCGCCCCGACATACATTATGTACATTTCCAGAACCTTTCGTACTACCTACTGACTCACGCACGCGCGCACGGTGCACCACCCAAGAACCTATTTCGTTTCCCTCCCCCTTCAATTCTAAGTGAATGGGTTTCGTGCTTTTAGGCGTTGATATCTTTCGGATGTTAAAAATAAAACACATTTAATTATCGCTTGTTTTTTTAACGATTCGCTTGCTTTATGTTATATGTTTATGCTCAACTGTATGTTATATGTAGTTTGATTAACCAGACGCATATTGGTTTGTTTATGAAAATATATCTTTAATTCAAATGTATTATATTATACTTGTATCAATAGACAAGAAGCATGAGAAGGCAATATTCATATTCCTTTTCATAATAAATAATTCGTTTGTGCTAGGACAAACATAAATTCTTTTAGAATGTCTCAGTATTTTTTTACAAAAAATTGAAAATATTGTTGTCTAATATTGAATTCTTACTAAACCAAAAATCTGTTTTGTAATAACCAGTATGTGTTTTATTCAGTCTCGGGTTATCACTATGAAATGTAAAGGATGCTCAGACCTCCATTTTATTTAGTATAAAAACAAAATATGGTTTATCTCAATTTGAAGCACCTATAATTTCAATATTACCTATTTCGGTGAATATTCTTGGGAGTCGATTGTAATAGACCAACTGCGTATCATTCAAATTTTCGTATAGTACATACGTAATAACAAGATGAGAAAGCCGATTTGACTGACTTAAACCGAATTGATCGGGAGCAGCGTCGGATCCATCTTGTGGCACCAGCTAATAAAACGCCTTGCCCAGGTGTTCGTATATCGGGTTACCGATTATATCATAAAATATAGTGGCCATTACAGAAATATATTCATAGTTGTTTCTTGTTTCGAATGTATGTAAGTCAGATTGTTATTCTCGTATCAAACCTTCCCCGTTACGTCAAATTGTATTTAATATAATACACCTGTTGGGCTTGGCGATGCATTACGAATAAGTACATAATGATATTACCATTTATCTTAGTACACTTACTGCACCCACTGCATAGCGAATTTTTCTTGTTTTAAATACATTATATAACCCCTAATTGCACCTAGATGGTGCATAAAATTATCACCAATCACCAATTAAATAAATGGTGGACATATTTTAAATAATATTTATTATTATATATTTTTTTTAAATAATAGAGAAACATTTTTGTTTAATTCTCAAAAAATACTTCAATTTCATACTATTTCCACGAGTCTAAGCGGGTGCATGGTTAAAAATAGATATCAAATTGTGGTAGAGTGGGTTCAAACCGATTTATTTGTAATTTTTTGTTCACTCTTATAATTTCATGGTACATTCATTTGTACTGTACAATATAATAAAATATACGCCTTGGTATGAAGCCAATTGTAATAATTTACATAAAAAAAATAGGGGGGAAAAGGAGTAAAAATTATTATATACGAGTATGTAAGACAATTTAAAGATACATATGGCGTAAGTAAAGAAACTCCTGTTCGTGAAGGGTATCCCTGCTACATAAAAAATGGTCGAAGGATGAGGATTAAGCAGATTGGCAGCAATAGATATTCGATATTATTTATTGATTCGGCATTAACTTTGTAGAATGACATGATTATTTTATTAAAATTAAACACTTGAATATACCACTTCAATGAGTTTTATTTTTATTTACGACTAGTTTCGAAAACGACTGATGTTTTCATCTTCTGGTACAAATTAAAACTGAATTAATTAATTTAACTGTTTTAATTTGTACCAGAAGATGAAAACATCTGTCGTTTTTTAAACAAGTCATAAGTAAAAATAAAACTCATTAAAGTGGTATATTCAAGTGTTTAATTTTAATAAAATAGATATTCGAGTTTGGATACCGGTTCTCTTACTCGACATAACTAATTTGCACCCTTGATGGAAAATATGTACCCACGCGCCTACTTTGAAATTGATGTTTTTAATCGGACTTACTTTACATATTGATTAATTAATATTACTTAAAATGTATTTTTTGAATTAAATTGAAAACGTTTTTCCGCCTATTTAAAAATTTAAGAGATTGAAAGGGTTAATCACATTAGCGCTACGTAGGTTTTTAGGGGAACAGCTGCATTTTACAATGTATTCAAAACAAAACTTTCAACGTTAATTATTTATTTGTCTTACATTTTAGACATGACATCATATGAAGTGAATGCAGTCATACAACACAATAATTTTACAACATTTAATTCTTAATTATTTATTTTATTGTGCGCCATTTTGTCTGAAGAGTCACGTATCGGAATTTCAGTACCGGGTGAGGAAAGTATTTTTTTATTCAAATGAAAATTATTAAGAATAAAGCAACGCTTGCATATATCAAAAATACATCTTATTTTCAGTGTTCGTTTGTAATATATTTATATTTTTATTCGTTTTAAAATTAATGTAGAAATAACATTTATTATGACATGTAATGAGCGTTGCATGTCATCTAAAAAAAAATCAATATGAAAGCGTATGTTTTTTTTATAAATCTCAATCTTAAATAAACTTTTTTTTTAAATTCAATTATAATATTGTCGACATACGTTAGTACTCAAACACTAACTACGTATATACTGATGTGGATCAAAGTATTTAATAAAATATTTTTAATCAGGTATACAGTAATAAATATTGTAATAGTATTCCATAGCAGTAGTGAATTGTTAGTTTTTACTTTGAGCTTTAATAAAAATACGTTGTAACAATAGGCTAAGAGTGAAATACAAAAAAAACCTGCTTGTCATTTATATAAATGTTTACTAGTAAAACAAGAGATGTAAATAATTGACTCTTTTAAAAAATAAATAAAATGTACATTAAAATTTTTTTAAATAAAAATATTGCAAGGTATTTTGCTGAAATTTGTTTATTACTAAGATGCAATCATTTATTAGAATACCTTCAAAATTATTAAATGTCATTATTATAGTATAAATCCATATCCATTTTTTTAAATATGTGTTTCGATTAATATTTTCATGGTTTAATTTTTTTGATCGAATGTATTATGATGGTGGTTGAATTTTCCTCACACAGTACTTAATGGCCCATTGTTTATTGTCGAGAGAGTATCCTAACATCATTCTATCTACTTAAGTACCTACCCACGGATTATGTTTATCGTCCCAGGCGGCCGTTTGTCTGCTCCGAAGATAGGATTTTTTATAATTAATTCGAATATTTTATTTTATGGATGATTGTACCAGGTGTCTAAGAGTATGTACTACCGGATCTTACTACGTATAACAAACTGATTTTCTGAAATTTCTATTGAAATAAGAAAATTTATTTATTTATTTTTTAATTATCTGTCTTTTTGAACATAAGTTTTCTATTTCTCTCTCTGAATTCTCTGTTTTATATATGTAATATTTGGACGAATTAAAATAACGCCATATTTGGTAAAATGAAGTATTGTTTTTTTTTTTGATATTGATTTATATTTAAAATCCTTTTGAAAACCATAAGCAAAAATTACTTTTTTGTAGTATTTATTTTGGTATTTTTCTTGTAGCCGTTTTATATCAATATATCGAGATTTATTGTGTAGTGATAATGAATTAAAAACCTCGAAATAAAAATGGCTCTGAAAATGGTATTTAAATTATTATTGTGATATTTAAATTCCTCGTGATCTACAACTATTAATAAATAATAAAGAAAATGATACAAGGTAAAGACACTAAAGGAAAAGAGCTTAAGAAATGTATTTATATTATCCACTGACACTTCGTGATGGAATTGCATTTTTAATTTATTATTAGATTAAAACCAATATTTTTAGCTTTTCCACTTTTTTATTTGACCAGCGACCGGGTTTCGTCGTTACCGACATCATCAGACTGGTGAGAGGCTTTACAAATTTGTATGTTATATATAAAAGAAGGCAGGAGTTGATAACCATGATTTGATATAATTTTATGAGAAATTAATTTAATTTTAGTGAATTTAAGTATTGTATGATATTTTAAATATTTTTTTATAAAGGTTTTTTGTATTGAAAGCACGATTTTATATAAAGTTAAAATAGATTTGTATTTTTTGTGAATGAATTTAAATTATGTAACGATCGAATTTAAATTATGTTAAATTATGTAACGAACGAATTTAAATTATGTTAATCGTTACATAATTTAAATTCATTCACAAAAAATACAAATCTATTTTAACTTTATATAAAATCGTGCTTTCAATACAAAAAACCTTTATAAAAAAATATTTAAAATATCATACAATACTTAAATTCACTAAAATTAAATTAATTTCTCATAAAATTATATCAAATCATGGTTATCAACTCCTGCCTTCTTTTATATATAACATACAAATTTGTAAAGCCTCTCACCAGTCTGATGATGTCGGTAACGACGAAACCCGGTCGCTGGTCAAATAAAAAAGTGGAAAAGCTAAAAATATTGGTTTTAATCTAATAATAAATTAAGAAATGTACTTTTACATTTTGTATTACACATATTATGTTAAATTGTATCTTCGTGATTTCTAAATAATTTATGAACTTGTATAATTATTATTTCTTAAAATATTTTTAAATTAGAAAAAATGTCCCATTACAGTTTATCGAATTTCCATTAAAGTTTCTTAATGAATTTAAATTCGATTCACTGATATTTTTTCACCCCTATAAAAATTTCTGGGTCAATCAATAACCCCCTTGGACCTTCATCATGCTAGGCAAACTCTTTAACCACTGCACTACGGTAGCGGATAATATTAAAACGTGGCTTATTTTTCTTCACGTATCTACATTTTATATTACGTACTATCGATATATTCGTAACTGATAAGTGGAATATGCTAAATAAAATATTTACTTGAATATATACTATAAAGTAATATCACTCGGCAAAATTTTAGAGAGATCATTTTGTTCCTGAAACTACACTTGACATATTGCATTTTATTAAAAGCATTTTTTTATAAATTAAAAACCTGTTCACATATTCAACGCAAACCGCATTTACATGCCGACAATTTTGGAATACAAATTCGGTTTACCCAACATATATATATATATATATATATATATATATATATATATATATATATACGTATATATATATATATATATATATATATATATATATATATATATATATATATATATATATACACATATATATATATATATATATATATATATATATATATATATATATATGTATATATATATATATATATATGTATATATATATATATATATATATATATATATATATATATATATATATATATATATATATATATATATATATATATATATATATATATATATATATATATATATATATATATTATTTTATGACATCTCAACAAAAATGAAGAATAATATGGAAGTCAGAGCATTTACGGGGCTTACAACTGCCATAGGCTGGTTTAAGTGATCAATTTATATTATATTGTTATGTAACATTCACCAATTTTACCCATTATTGACAACCACACTATTCGATTTCTTTTAATTTCTAAATATGTTGATTAATCTCGATACACAGTTCTTGAACTCTATAGATTTCCAAGAGATATCTATGTTGGTGGGACGAGGCAAGATTTTTATTCAGCAGAAACTCTTTCATTTGTATGTGAGGTCCGAATCTTGGAATATATTAACATACTTGAGAAACGCTCATTTTTTTTATTTAAGCTTATAATTTGACTAGTTAATTTATTCACAACGTTTTGAGTGTGTCCAAAGACTTATTCACAAATTTGGATTATCTCCAATTAGGAGTTATTTTTTATATTATTTTTTGACATCTCAACATAGATGAAGAAGGCTTACGGTCGTAAGCCCCGTAAATGCCCAGACTTTTATATTTTTCTTCATCTATGTTCAGATGTCAAAAATGATATGAAAACAACTCCTATAATTGGAGATGATCTAGATTTGTGAACAAGTATTTTGACACACTCTAAACGATGTAAATATATGTCATTATATTATAATTCGATATATTTATAGCACTTCTTAAGATAATAATAATAAAACCCTTATCCGCACCCCAATGGTGCATAGGGCACTGCGTCATATAAACGCAGTGTTATCTTGATCGTTTACACATGAAGGAAAGGTGATCAGCCCTCCGCTTCAGGTACCAGTACAGGGTAATATTTAATAAATATTACAGTAAAAATTTCACATATTTATTTTTACCCCCCCTGGGAATCGAACCCGGGTCCTCCAGAACGGTAGCCGAGCGTGCTGACCATTACACTACGGAGGCGGAGGAGGCATTACGGGAGTCCGTCTCAAGTTAGGTGTTGAAATATTCTCCATCTTCTACTTTTGTAGCGGCCTAATCGTAGGTCATGATCGAATTGGCAGTTTATATGCCAAGCCCATAACCATCGGCATTATAAATATCCCAAGGTGACATAAATACAACCTCAACTGCGCATTGTCTTCAAAAGCTATTTCAATACAAAGTACTTGGTCTAACCGCCTCCGGCGAGAAGCATGGCTGTGATTAGTTTTGTTTTGTCTATTAAAAAGCACCGAAAGTAATTTAACGAATCAATGTAATCAAACTAATATACCTACCTATTTATTTTTTTACAGTACCTATCTAGAATATTTTTGTTCGCCTCCGTGGTGTAATGGTAAGCGTGTTGGACCTTTTAGAGTTAGAGTTGCTAGCTACCGTGCTGGAGGTCCCGGGTTCGATTCCCTAAGGGGTGGTTGAAAATAATTATTTGTGATTTTACACTACTATATTTATTTAATATTACCCTGGACTGGTCACTGAAGCGCAGGAGTGATCACCTTGCTTACATGTGAGTAACGATCAAGATAACACTGCGCCAATACTATACAGTGCCCTATGCACCATTGAGTGTGGTAAGGTGCGGATGAGGGTCAGAAGAAGAAGAGGAATATTTTTAAAGTACTCAAGCTACTTTTAAAAATAAATCAATTATCTTTTTCAATGTGCCTCTACTGTTACAACTACGTTAAATTATTGAATTAACCAAAAATTTGGTTCTACAAAATCAAGCTTATCTAAATAAATCTACTTTTAATGGTACACATTGTGTTAAAGTAATAAATTTCTAAAACAATAATAAATTTCTCCTTGTGTGACTCTGAATTCATTTTATAAAAACTTTTCCTATTTTTGCAAACATTAATTGTTTAAAAATATGTATTTTTTGTAACAAATCAACATAGTCTGAATATAAGTCTGACTTTTATTCTTCTTCATCTATGTTGAGATGTCAAAAAATAAATAAAAAATATTGATATAAAAAATAACTCTCATCATTGGAGATAATCCAGATTTGTAAAGTATTTGGACACACTCAAAATGTTGGTTAAAAATACATTTGAAATGTATTTTCCATTTCCTACTTTGTTATAAATTTCCTTTTTTTAAATTAGGTAGATACCACAATAAAATTTGAAAATCATGGAATTTAGATTATGAATTTTCAAATGTTTTGTTTATTGAAGCCTAGGGTAGGTACCTCCATACTTGTAAATTACAAGTGAGAAGTACCTACCAAAAATAAATTTGAATTTATGGTTCTTTTTTTAAATTTGGATACGGTCGAGTTTCGTTTTTCATTTGTTTTTTTTTCATTAACGGAAAGACTAAATAGGATTTTCGTTCATCTATTTTTGTAAAATAAAGTGATTTATGTTAAGGAATCAAACAATCGGTTTTTAAGATATGCAAAACTAAGGTTGGTACATGAAATTATCGATAGTCACGTGTACAGAATCTTTATTTTTCGAATCGCAGTACGTTTCTTTATTTTCTTCTGAAATTCTGAAAGCGATTCGGATAGTCGGGGTTTGGACAATTGAATTTCTTATAAAGTACTTTTTTTTAACAATTCAGTTTTGTTTTCCAGTTACAAAATGGGAGTTGTGACATGCTGTGTCTAATGTAACATTACTTGGGTACATCATGGTGATTATTAAGGAGTGCTGTGATATTAGCATATTGACAAGCGCCGACTTGGTGAAGAATGCAAATCGTCTCATCAATGAAGTTACCAATGCAACTGGCTTCGGCTACTGGCGGAATGCTGATCGCACGAGGTATGTACAGGGGCATTTTATGACCGATAAAAATATCGCGCAAGAGATTTGACAATTGAAATAAAATACAACGTTCGTACAACGTTTGATTTCTTTGACAGTTCTACAGTTGCATTTGAAAAAACGGTATAAAAAAACATTTTTTTATTATTATTTGGCAGCTAGTAAGAGGATGTTTCTGCCAGTGTCAAGTCTTATTTTTATTTACAAACAAAATTACAATAACAATTCATTAAACAAAATCATAGTTTAAATACGTTTTGCTTTAACATTTTAGAAATTATGACTATTAATCATAATTATTTAGTCGTAATAATCGGCGGGTATGTATGAGGAGGTGCATGAACGTGGAAGAGGCGAAGAATGTTTGCAAAGACGGAGTGGTGTGGCGTTCTATTCTCTCTGCCTACCCCTACAGGGAAGGGGCGTGATGGTTAGTTAGTAAGTTTTTTTTAGAAATTATGACTACAATACTAGAATTAGGATCAGAAAGAAGAGTGGATACTTAGAAATAAAAACATTAAAAGTAGATACAATTTTTGTTTTTTTATTGGATAAATTTGATGAAAATTAGTCGGGAACTATAAAAGTTTTCAATGTTATTTTTTTCACTATGAATTTGAAAATAGATACAGTAAGTTATTTTTTTCAATGCGTTGACTTAACGCAATAAAAAATTGATCTAAATATTTTATATAAACACATTCTACATATGTATTTATATTTATGCACCTTCCCTGATATCCTTCAAGAAACATCTGAAATACTTACATTACCAAACCCCAAAATTATTATTCTTCTTCTTCTTTCGATGTTCGCTCCCTAGGTGGAGCATATGGCCAACACGAGACGTCTCCAAGTCACTCTGTCACGCGCCATCTCCTTGGCTTCCTCCCAAGTCAGTCCGGCGTCTCGAAGTTCCGCTGAGTATGTATAGTCGGTGAATGGTTGTCAGCGGCCTTCCGGGGCGCCGGAATCCTTGGGAATTATACCCGTTCATTATATCGTCCTTTCTTTTCAGGATCTCTTTATTCTCCCCCTCGATTCCTTTTCTAATCCGACTTCCAATGACATCCTTATTTTGTCTAATTTTTATATTTCTACTGTAATTACTCTAATCGCGTTTAAGTTATAGAGCCCCCTGCTCACTTCCTGATTAATAACAGCTATTAAGGAATAAATGTTGACTATTTTTATATTTTTAGTTGATTGTTTTAGCAATAAGTATTAATTGTTTTAAGTAGCGTTTTATATACTATGAATTATTGATCATATAAAAGGCCTTACAGACCCAATATATAAAACATCTCTATTTTCATATGTATATATTTTCATATTTTCATAAATAGATACCCAATGTGTAGATCTTACCAACTTCTTCATAAATTAGAGGATAATAATCCTACTCCACAAGTAGGGTTATGCTTTCTAGGGTATAAATTAAATCTAAGCTTAAATATATGCGTAGAAATATTATCTAAAAGTAAATCGCAACCACCCTTACAGAACAAAGAGATAAAAATGAAAATATGTAACTTTCAATACATTGCTTTAGTCGCTTAAGCCAGTACCTTGTACCGGTAGATTGTGCAATTTGAAGTGCTAGTCTGGTTGACGAAGGGTTAATAGTCATACTGTGCGGAGAGAGTTTGCAGCCGTCAGTGCGCAGGCGCAGGGACTAAAAGCGATTTGTTGAACCGGTTCTCCGGGCGATGGATCTTCATCCTGCCTCCGGGCAAAAAGTGGTCATGAAGTATCAATCGTCATTCCTGGAGCTTCCTTCGAGCCAGGTGTTCAGTGAGGTTGCATGAATAATGCAGATACATACCTCTTGCAGCGGCTCGGATTCCTCTCATTACCTTTCCCGATCCTTTCCTCTGTACTCCAGGACTCTCCAACCGCACTGCGATTACGTTGTGTTTAATACGCGGACGAGCTTTATCACTTATATTTTTTTAATTCTTTACAATTGCCTTGTAATATTATAATAAAATCTTTTGAGGAACTTATTTCAACAGACAAAGTTTCCGATCCATATGTCTTACACATTTGAGTATTAGAGGCCCTTAAAAAGTGTTAATTTACATCATAATAAAAAATACCAGTTGTTTGTGGCATCTATCACTCAACTGTAGGTGCTTTGCCAAATATACGTATTACAAAGATTACACGTAACACACGTAATAAACGTTTTATTTACGTAAATACATATTTATGTAAATTAAATAATTTCCTTATTTAAATAAATTTTAGTATAATAAAAAAGAATCCCTTATTTTGTTGTAGATATTTAAATTGCATACTTATTTGTTATATGTAATATAAAAACTATGACAAGTAGGTACTACGTATGGATATAGATACGAAAGGAATAAAATATATGAATTATGAGAAATTGTGTTTTACAATTATTTTCAAATAAATTGAAGATTTTCACGGCCACCGTTACTAAAAAAACATATGTATTTGTTAAGTTTATACACATACTATTTATTATATTTCCCATTTCGGACTCCAAAACAAGAAATAATCAATGTATAACAATAATTGAAAACCTGAAAAGATGTATTCATCAATTATTTTTATATTAAATTTACCCTTTTCCCTTTAATAATTTAAATAATATCCGATAACTTTATTTTTCATATGTACCATTTTGAAAACTGCATTCTTTATTTATTTTTTTGTGCTAATAAGAACTTCCCTTTATGAATTAAGTCAGGGAATAATTTTAAGTTTGACTTTTTGAGAAATCTTCAACATGCGCACTTTGTGCAACCTGAGTAGAATGTCAAACCTGAACGTTTCCTTGTAAATAATACAATCACAGAACAGGTGCACTTTGGAAAATATTGACTCATTCTACCATATGCAGTCAGGATGCACAAACTAGATCGGTTAGTTTTTCATTTTCTACTTATGATTGACTGAAGGGTTTGTTCTCAAACGAAGTATCTCGTGATAATTTCTATAAAAAGCTCTCATTATTTACCCTTTACTACTTAATGCAGCAGATTTTTCAATGAGAGTCCTAGAACGTCTCACAAACTGTATGTTGTGTTTATTACTGGTATAAATTTTATATTACTGTACTGTATAATAAGCAAAGAGTTGTCATCTTATAATGCAATTTTATTTTCTTTTGGAAAATTCATTGTTTGCATGAACGAGTTTGGTTGTGTTTATGGAATAAGTATATAATATTTCTTACTCTTTTAACATGTACTATGTTATTTTTTTATTTTATGTAGATCAAATTAATATTTTACCATTTTTAGTAACTAAAAAAAGTAATTTTTAATAATTATTATAGAACATTTGCGTCTGATTCTTTGTGTTTTTTTTGTTAATCAATGATGGAAAATAAAAGGCTTGCAATAGTTTAAAATCACTTGTATTCTTATTTCGTACATTTGGGTATACATATATATATACAGGCGTAACATATGTACAACTCACTAGGAATTTGACATTATTTACAATTCAGTGACAAACAATACTCTATGACTTATAAAATTTTGTACAATATGCACATAGTATAACATTAAAGAAATAAATATCCTTACAACCAGGTACTAATATATTACACATGTCCTTATACTAACATAGTAATTGGCTACTTTACATATCGGCTCATCGACTATAGAATATTATTAACACATAAATACTTCATATTCCGCGAGACGCAATCTATCCAACAGCCAAATCGAGTGTCATTGTTAAGACTCACTCCTAGAAGTTGAAGAACTGACTTGTAAAATACCACTAAGCAATGGTTTTACCAACTTCTAGGAACACGTCTCGTGTGTATTTAGATTTGAGATAATTTTTCAAGGAATTGTGCAAAATACGAATAATTATTGTAATATAATTCAATCGAGAAAAATCTATTTCATTTTACAATGTTCTATGAAACAACTTTGTCGTTACTCCGGTTAAAATAAAATGTATTTCATATAGATCATTGAAATACATTAATGTATTTCAATGATCTGTATGGATAAAGCAAATATTATTTACATAATATAAAACGATTATTATAAAATTGAGGCACAGATCGAAAGGTAAATTTTTTCGGAACATAAATACACACAGAGATCGAAGACACTTTTAGCCATCACAATCGTTATCAAAAATATATTTTTAAAACTGTATAAATACGTCATTCTTCACAAAACTTAAAACTTCTTGTTTTGTGTTTATAATACATGTCACGTTTATTCAAGACTTGTTACATCTGAGGAATTCTCTTATGGCGATTAACATTATGAAGTTATATTTCGATTCATCGGATTTCAATATTAAAATCTAAATCAGCCATAATTCCAAATCGTTCAAATATTTTGAAAAATATGTAAAAAAAACAAATAAAATTTCTCGTTTTTATAAATAGTATTATAGTTAATATGAAATTAAGGTATTATTCAGTATATAAGTGTGAATTATTAAGTAAATAGATTAACAGTCAAGCAAAAAAATGGCTATATAAAATCATTTGGAATTAAGGCTGATGCACATTTTATCACATAGCTTATTTATAAATATTGTATGGCGCACACATTCGAAACTTTGTAAAAGCTTTAAGAAAACAAGTTAATAAACAGGTGACTTTACATTTTTGGCTATCGATTCCAAAAATAATTTTTTAAGCGATTTCTAATACAAACTAAACGAATACACCTTTAAATTTAAAAAATATGTTGAGCAAGTACAACGTTCACATCTTTACCAGAATTTCGTCCCATAAATTGGGCAGATATGTATTTTTAAGTTAATATGGCTTGAATTTGCATTCTCTCCTCGTTCACAATAAAAACCTGAAGCATTTTAAAATTAATATTTCATACCGGGAGATCCTACGCCAAGGGATATATAGATATACATGATATGACATGTTTCTTTTAAATCAGTACTTTAATACGAAAACTTGGAGTGAAATATTTTATCCATTTCATTTTTTGATTTTTTAAAGTGCTATACAACGGAGGCTTTGATTTAACGACGCTAATAAATTCAAAGTGAGGTTAAAAGCCATAACTAATTTAATTTTTCAACTGGATGTAACGAAGGTAACGATTCATTAAAAATACATATTGAAGTTGATTGCTTTTAAAATAAGAACACATACATTCTTTTCCAATGTCATCCGAACGACGCGGACGGCCGGAAAGGAAGGGTTTATATTAACGGGCGAGGTTCCCGCTGATTTCATTCAACTGTCAGATCATTATCAACTGCCGATAGAAACCTCTCTCTCAGACGGTAAGTAAGAAATAACACGATTCTACCTTCGTTTGTCGGCAAATTTTATTTCTGATCGCGCTATTAATTTCTGCAACTACTCGATTGTAACCTTAAAGTATTTAGGTACATCAGACATGCTGAAATAACTTAAAAACAACACGTAATCAATGTGGAGTATCAGGTTCGTTCGAAATAATTTCTGCGCGGAACGCCATCACCGTTCGTTCGTGTTCATTTCCTCGGCAGGCCTCGCGCCGCGTGTCGCGCCGTGACGCCGCGCGCTGCTCGGCGGCGGCTGCAGTCCGCGGCGCCGCGGTGCCGCTCGTTCAGTATAAATATAACTTAGTCTTCTTAAGATCACAGCGCTTTGCGGATTTCACCGGCAACCGCAGCCCACCACGGCCATATCCTGGTAGTTCTTGAGAACTACTTTGTTCTCTTCATCCAGGTAAAGCATCGATATCGAGGAAAGTGCCGTGGGCACGCAGCAAGCGCGCGGTACGGCGGCCGGGTTCACCGAGTTCACCAACGTTTGCACGATCGCGTGGTTGGTGGAGTTGAAATGGTCCGCCAACGGAAACGGGCAATCACCGTGGCAGAAGTAGGCGTCGTAGCCGCTCGGAGCCACTATCCAGTCCGACCAGCCGACGTCTGCAAAGTCCACGAAAAGAGATCGGCGCTGGCACGTCTCGCGGTGGTCCTTGCGCCGGTGGCCGCGCCGGGCGGCGCGCGCGCTACGCGAGGGCGCCGGCTCGGGCGGCGGCAGCAGGCGCGCCGTGCCGTCGTCCGTGTAGGCCAGCAGCGCCGGCTGCCTCGCGCGCCACGCGCCGCGCCGCTCGCCGGCCGCCCTGCGCAGGCGCACGTGCCGGTGCTGGCGCGCTTCCGGCGCGGCGAGCACGGTCACCAGCAACCCAAAGTTTTCTTGCGGCCTCCACAGCCACCGCTCCACGGCGGAAGTGACGTCCAGCCTCACGTCTCCCGACTGCGCGAGTTTTACCCACTTTGAGTCCGCGAGCCGCAGGTCGGGCGAGCGGCGCCCCTTGACCCCCGGCTTCACTATATCGTACACTAGCACTTTGTGTCTGTGTCCCGAATCACTACCGGGCGCAAAGTTCACTCTGTCTCTAGATAATACTATTTCGGCCGCCGTGAGTGACTCTCCGTCAGGGATTGTGACGTTGAATGCCAACCGGAACCTGTGCTCTTCTTTAAACCTCTTGTCGATGTCGCTTGCTGGAAAGGAAAATAAAATTATAAGTTTACGCATTTCAATATATCAACTTTATATAGGCGCATACGGATTTGATTCAACGATTCTCTTCGATTTCTCTTTTTCAAAAATGTGTATACCTACTGCTTTAATTAAATTGTCTGAGAGTTTTGTATGTTGAGAGTGATTATAGTAAATGGTGTTGAATAGTGTAGCGTAGTGTTCGTACCTTCGTGCGTGAAGCTCCTGACAGTGTTGGCGGTGCGCGCGTGAAGCGGGCCGCGCGGCGACAGGAAGGGCGCGGGCAGCTGCGGCTCGGCCGCGCTGAGCTGCGCGTAGAGCGCGCGCATGGCCTCGGGCACGGGCGGGCGGCGCACGCGCTGCGCCGGGCGGCGTGCCGCGCGCTCCAGGAAGCCCGCCAGGCTGGGCGCGCCAGGGGCGCCCGAGGGCGGCGGGCCCGCGCCGGCCGCGGCGGCGAGCGCTAGGGCCGCCAGCGCCGCGCGCCACCACTGCATGCTCCTCACCACTCTGGGGACAAACAATAGTCACATAAGCATAACTCTTACATAGCAACATTTTATGAGTTACTAGCGTGTACCCGATGTACGTTGCAATGCCACTAAAAAAACCGTGAGTATATGGAAGCGCCTCATCGGGAGCCTCTCGCCTTCCAATTAAACACATTCGCAGCACATTCCTTGTATTTCATTCTTATATGAGTTATTATACTAATCCCAATATGCAGATTTTTTTGTTTTTCATCAATGCACTTATAAAAGGTGTGTATGCGCTGATAATTGTTACTACTGTATGATACCGATCTTACAAACATACTTATTGTTCTAGTACATCTTTCGACGAGCTGTCTTAATTAATTAAAAACTTATTCAAAACTATGGAACTCTTAACATTATTTTCGTATCTAAATCAGTCAATATTGAAAACTATATTTAGCTATAACCAATGTTAATCGGTCAATACATGATTCATGATTTAAAGCGTAATTTATATAATCATATCGTCAATATCCCTATAAGTTTTACACTCACAAACGTGATTGATAATTACTTAATATGATTTTTTTTAAACGCTTTGTTCTTTTTTCGCAATAGCATATGACTTCGAGTGATAGTTGTTTTAATTGTATTCGTTTGTCGATAAATATGTAAGTATGCATATCTTATGAATCGTTGCTCCTTAACATATGCAATATGTCGAACACGTGAAAAGCTCAATATAAATTTAATAAAGATTTTTTCTTTACCTCCTTTTCCAAAATATAATGTCCTTATATTACCCGTGAGAATAATTTATTAGAAAATAGGTATAATCATACATCAATAATTGTTTTATTTACATTTTTTTATATAAACTGTTTTGAGATGTAAAATAAATTATGTAACTTAAAACCAAGAAAATTGCGTAATTATTTACTGCTTTTGCTGATAAGTGAATCATAAGGGAAGTACAATAATTTTAAACGAACTAAAAATTGTTTACTTTGTCTAGTACAAAGTCTAGACTTGCTAAAACAATCGAGATAAATAATACGAGAATTTTCTCGTTTGAACTGAGTATTTTTGTAGATATTTGGTAACTTTGTTTGTTTGGACCGGATTCATTGGTAATTTGATAACTATTCTTGTAAAAAATATCAAAAGTTTTTACAGATTTCTACCCATGTTACGAACTTGAGAATTTTTTTATGTAGGATATAGGGCGTCGCAAAAAATTGATACAGTTCTTCATAGGAAATTAAGGAATGCAAAGAGAATAACTTCATTCTTTTATCACTGTACTCTCTTTTTTATAGAAAATATCTTATTTCATTTAAAAAACGATGCCATTTTTTTTTTACTTTCCGTGAAAGATCGTTTTAAAGTTACGTTTAATATAATAGTAGAAAAAAGGTTTAAAATTGTTATTACAATATTCACCTGCTTACATAAGTTTCCACACGCAGAAATATCTTTGTAGTATTTAATTTAATAGACAGTCATGGTTTTAAACAAAAATAAAATAGTATCCACGTAATATATTAAATATTTATAAATTGCAAGTTATGGTGTAATAATAATAATTCTGCCATTAAAATTCTAGGTCCTGAATCACGAGAAATATTTTAAGTAGTTTCATAGTTATATCTTAATATAAAGTTTTATTGGCCTTTTGTCGCATTAGCTGTATAAAATACATATAAAATATGTAAATACTAAATAGGACAAGAATTTATTGCGTACATTCCACCTGTTGGTTTTACTTTCAAACCGGTCCGTTGAATGTCAACAGTTTATCTGTATATTCTCCAATTTATTCCATTATTCACGATTTTATTTGTCCAACAAAATTAAAGATTCATAATAGGTCTTTACAAATGAAATCGCAGATTTTGTGTATGGCATATTTAATACTAAGTATCTTTAGTTTGGTCCTGAATTTCAAATAAATTTTCATTTAAAGTTCTATTTTTTTCCTTCTAAAGATCAATTATTCTTTTGTCTCATAGTAATTTTTTTCTTCTTATATTTTATAAAATTTATCACGATGGATTTTTATATAAGTTTAGACGGTAGACAATATCAACGTTGCGATGAACTCACCACTTAAAAAGAATTCTCTATACGTTCTAAATTTGATACGAGAAAATAAAAGTGCCGGTGGAAGCGGATTCTTGCCAAACTACGACCAAGCTAAGGGCGTGTTTGTAATACAGGTATAAAGTAATTTAAAACATCTAATTTTTAATGATCAAAATTTAAAAAAATCCAATACGACAAATGATCGCAATAAAAGCAAACGTCAACCAAAAAACGCCTAAAACGGACGATTTTCTAGATAAACCTAGAGCTCACCACTAATAATCTTGTCTTGTATTATCCATTATAGATTTTAGAGGTCTGGACACAACGTTTTTAGTAATAGTGTATTAAGAAATTTAAAGTAAAAAAATATAAATAATAATAAAAAAATATTATCTTGCATTTTCATCACGAATTTCATAAGAAGCCACGATATTATCCCATAATTTGCTAAACAGCACCGGTTTGTATATTAAATATATTTTATTAAAATAAATAAATATAAATTCATTAATTTAGGAATAACAAAATATGATGTACTTTATCGACTCAATGTGTATGTTTATAATAAGTAAATCAAATTGTTTTTCAATATCTGATTTACTAGACCGGAGTCAGTGTCATATCATAATATATCAAGTGTTTGTTTCATTGAATATCGTATTTCAGAAGTCACACACTCTGCATATTTTTTTTCATTTTACTTATATTTTCTTAAATGTGGATTTTTAAAACACTTCTCATTTATGATATATTTTATGAGAGCTTTCGTTTTTTCTTCTTTTGGATCTTTTAAGAAGATTTATACGTATTATTGTAGTTATGAAATATTTGTTTCAATAATTTTCTATTTTATACGCATAAAAGTGATTTTCATTGTACATATGAAAATTGCGATTTATTCAATGAGCCAAAACAAATATTAATTTGTTTTGGCAAAAAAACAAGTACATTATATTTCTAATGATAATGTGTAAAAAATTTTTTCAATAAAAATAAGAGGAAAGGTATTATTCTTTTTTAAACTATTTTTCCGGATAAAGTGACACATTCAAAATATATTATTAACTCAAGAGTTTTGGTTGTTTTTTTCACGTTTCATGTATGGTAATTATTTAAGAAGATTCTTGTATATTTTTTACTAAAACTATATACCCATTATTTATACCAATTTTTTCAAATGTTTGAAAGAATTCTAAAGAATAATTTTAACATAACTCTAATTATTATGTAAGTAAAATCTAATAAAATTAAAAAAATATATTTGTAAAATGACAAGGCCAAATAAACGATTTTGGATTTTTGTACAAAGTGTACAAATGGATGTGGATTTTTGTACAATTTTTTTGTACAATTAATGAATTAACTGGAACATGAATTAGTGGAGATTAATATTCTCTATACCGTATACCTATAGTAATTATTGTTCGAGTAAGTTCACACATGCGAGCGTCAACATTCGCTTATATAACATAACACGAGAGGTGAAATTACTGGCAGCATTCTTTAGTCCGAAGTACCGTTTCCTAAGTGACTAAAATGTACGATCCGGTGTTGGAAACGGACCGAATCTTCTCGAAACAGGGTAACCATATTTTCTTTATTAATGGAATATTCATAGCCCTGCTACAAATCTACCTTACCCTTAATTATAAAATGTAATTGTCTCTAAAGCTCAACTTTATGACATTAATGCAACTACAAAACAAACATTAAGAAGCAAAAAACATTTATTTGTTTGTGGAAATGCTACATTATAAAAGCTTTATCCGATAAAGCTTAAATTTTAAAAAATAAAAAGTTTAATATTTTATCAACGTAGCCATTTTATAATGCAATACTTAGCTTTCTTTTTAGATTTATTAATATTTTCATACATTATACTTCACGCATATTGAATTTTTTTACGAATTGTTATTAAGTATGTAATTGAATTGAAGTAATTGATTTACAACATTTTGAGTATGTCCAAATACTTCTTCACAAATCTGGATTATCTCCAATTATATGAGTTTTTTTGACATTTCAAAAATAACATTTTTAATATTTTTTACACGTGTGATCACTTAAACTAGCCTTTGACGGTCGTAAGCCCCGTAAATGCCCGGACTTCCGTATTTTTTTTCATCTACGAGTACGTTGAAATGTAAAAAAATAAAGTAATTGATCATGAAAACAACTCTAAATATAGAATTACGTAGTCTTGTTTAAGTCGCTGTTCTATTAGAAATGATTTGAGACGAGGTCTCTTGGCAAATAACATTGAGTTTGGCGACCCTAGCACGAGCACAGAGACACGTGTAGATAAATTGAATACACATACGAGCTCTCGTGTTGAAACTCGGAGGTATTTATTATTATTTGATGTGGAATTCAGTCTAATTACATCTTCAGAAACTGTCCGTTTTTACCCGCCACAAAAAAACGATTATTTTCATAACCAATATGTTTTGAAACGCGGAGGAATGTGAGGCAACATTTCAACCAACCGTAATTCCAAGTGGGGGAAATCTAGCCGTGTATAGGCCGCTGCTATTGGCGAACATTGTAACTAATGACATTATTATTTTATCGCGATTTCGTAGGGAAATAATATTAACAGATATATTATAACTCTACGTAGAGTAATCCTTGGAGGGTATTGGAATCAAACGAAATATTCTCCCAACCCATCAGTTTTTAAAAAAATCGGAAACATTAAATAATAAAATCGTCTCATCTGCAATTTCAAATTATCACCATACAGAAGAGGATTGAAATGAAATATATACGAAAATCAGTGAAAATTAGATAATTTTCCGTTAATAACTAATAGTTTTAACTGAATTCTTTAACTTTGTTTGTCACCCTCTAGAAACTAAAAAATATTAATATTTACATCAATTCTTGTTCTTTTGAAACCGTTAAATTCTTGTTAGCAAGCTAATCATTGAATATTAAAAAAAGAAAATGGATTTTCTTTCGACATTAGTTTTGTAGAAATCGTTTAATCTGAACCCGGTTTTAGTACGCGATTCTAAAGAAGGTCAAGTGATAAGTAGAGGACATGAAAATATTACCACGTTTCATTATTTATAGAGCCATTTACTTATAGATTAGTAAATTATTATATAATATTTTTCCTCAAGCCAAACCAACCCGGACGCGATATTAAGAAAACATAGAAGCGTGCAAAAATATATACAAATTTATTCAGTGTAAGCTTTGTATAAATTTACCAATATTACAAATCTTTTCCCTCTTAAAGTCAATTAAAATTTGATGAAACAAATAACGCGATGAAAATGTGACCAGTTGCGCTTCAGGTAAATCGATATTGGAGTGAAATAAATCCCTTATATTTATTTGAGCCGTCTTGAAATGGATGGCGTGGGTAAGCTTATGCATGTTTACCACTCCGCGGAGTCTGACAATTTAAACATTGATCAACGATCCAACCCTTATATTTTATTTTTACTTTTAAAAAAGTTAAATTAAATTAAAAGTATTCACAAATCCAACAAATAAGTCAGAAACCCTTTCTCGACAACGATTTCTAATGGATACCTGGGTTAATTTTTTCCTCTTAAACTAATACAGTAGAGTCTCGAAATCTCGACACTCGATAACTCGGCCACATCCTGTAGTATTCATATAGGTATTTTCATGTAGGTATTTTCTTGTTGGTATTTTCATGTAGTAAAGTCTAATAATAAGTAAAATGTAGTAAATGAAGTATGTACTTTTTTGTAAGTGTATTTGGGCAACTTATTCTTTGCTAAATTCTCAAACAAACATTACGTACAAGTAGAGTTTTGTATTTTCTGAGGAAAGACTCGTACCTATTATTTTTTAACCACATCCCGATAACCCAGCATTTTCACAAACTTGCCATCCTTCGGTCCTCATTAAGCCTAGTTTTGGAGACTCTACTGTGAAGCAGATTTTTATTAACACTACTCAACCATATTCTCAACTGGGAAGTTAGTAACAATTGAGTCATTTTCCATTTAATTATAAATCGGTGTCAGTAAAAATAATCATATCGGAGCACGTACTAAGACAAAGATTTTTTTTTATGGTGCTAGTTTATACATAGTTTATTTTTTAATAAACATGTAGAATTCGCAAGGGTTATTTTTTTTAAAGTGAAAATTATAAACTAGAATATTATTACGGTACTCTGTCATTTAACTCCGAACTGAGAATGCAATTTATGGTAGAATCTTAAAACTTTAGTGAAGTACATGCAAGTCTCTAAAACAAAATAAAACACTCCGTATGTGTAAAAAAACAATACTTTAATATCACTAAAACTCTTATTGAATTATTTAAAAATAATTAAATACCAGTTTGGGTATGCAACGTGAATAAATCAATGAAGTAATGTGTCTCTTGATTTACGGTCTACGTCTTTAACTAAAGATTTATAGTTCACATTGAAGTGACTGAGTAAACACTGAATATCATTTGCTTAAATTAAAATTATATTTGGAACTTATTTACAGCAATTACTGTCTCTCATTTACATAGAGCCACAGGTTGTCCCATAAATGTCATATCGTATTGAATATTAATAATAATTTATCTATGGTAGACCTACATATTATATTGGCATCTTATTAAATGGTTCTCCATCGAAATTTAGCGTTAGTATTTATTTATGTAAAATACATAATACACAACTAATCAAGGGTGCCTCTATTTAGAATTTGTTTATTCTTTTTATCTATAAGAAAACTTTTTTTTTTAAAACGTGAATTTTTGTTCGGTTTATTAAATTGGTGGAAACGATACGAGAAAAGATGCATATAATTTTAAAAATATCGTAAATATAATTTTATTATTAATGGATTATTTACTTAGAATACAACATCCTGAAATGAATGATGTATTTGAACATATTATACAGTAAGATAAATCTATAAAGAAAAAAGGCATCAGTTGTGAATTATTATATTTTGTCATCTTTACCATTTGTATATTGAAAAAAAAAATTTTTTTGTGCCAAAAATTTATATCTTACTTTTATATTTTTGTATAAAAATATTAGTAAAATTAGTATACGAGTATAACCACTCACCGAGATATTTATGTCTACCGGTTTCAAGACGTACCCGTTTCTTCATCAGGACAATCTCTACCACAGCATGCAAAAAATACTACTCGTCACTACCATAGCACTATTGACACACTTAAAATTACACAAAATGTTCAACACATGCGATTTAAGTCAACATGTGTTAAACATTTTGTGTAGTTTTAAGTGTGTAAATAGTGCTATGGTAGTGACGGGTAGTAATGTTTGCATGCTGTGGTAGTGATTTTCCTGATAAAGAGACGGGTATATCTCGAAACCGGTAGACATAAACATCTCGGTGAGTTTATTATTAGATTAAAACCAATATTTTTAGCTTTTCCACTTTTTTATTTGACCAGCGACCGGGTTTCGTCGTTACCGACATCATCAGACCAGTCTGATGATGTCGGTAACGACGAAACCCGGTCGCTGGTCAAATAAAAAAGTGGAAAAGCTAAAAATATTGGTTTT
This sequence comes from Brachycentrus maculatus, assembly GCF_059751285.1. Taxonomy (NCBI): domain Eukaryota; kingdom Metazoa; phylum Arthropoda; class Insecta; order Trichoptera; family Brachycentridae; genus Brachycentrus; species Brachycentrus maculatus. The sequence continues at coordinate 1,153,412 of NW_028281127.1, forward strand.
AATCTAATAATAAATTAAAAATGCAATTCCATCACGAAGTGTCAGTGGATAATATAAATCTCGGTGAGTGGTTATATACTAATATTGCTAACATTTTTGAACAAAAAATAAAAGTAAAAATGACTAACCACAAAGTAAATGCTTTAAATATGTAGAAATAATATTGAGAATATTTATATCTTAATTTCCTTACTATGGTATTTAAAAATAAAATGTAAGTAACAAAAGCTTACGGTTAGAAATTATTGTAGATAATTCGATTGACCGTCTACATACATTAGGAGTCGAAGTAAGCAATGCTTATTTTTAAATGTTTTAAAATAATTAAACTATCTTTATACACATAATGTTTATATGTTCAGAAGATTAACATGTAATTAAGATAAAAATGTATCGTGAATTTTCGAGGCCCCCGATATTACTTTACTATCGTAAAATTATTGACACGTGCTTGAACTCTATTTACACTCTTATCAATGCTTACAATGTTTTAAATAAATTATTTATAAACATTTACGAAAAATCCAAACATGAAATAAAATTTTTCGGAGAATTAGAAAGATTTGCGAAAAATTCGAAATATTATGTAATAAATAGTTCTAACGAATAATGATAACCTTAACATATGGAAATCAAAACAATATCGTTAATACATGTACTGTATATATTTGTATTATTTTATTTAACTTCTATTTTTAAACAATCTAAGTGGCTGTATTAAAAAAAGAATTAAATTATGGTATAGCGTAAATTAATCATAGATGTTTTTATTTAATTTATCCCAAATATTTTCTTTTCATTGATTTTTATTTTTCAAAGAAGTTTGATATTGTCTTTTTTAACACTATTTAATATTTTTTGTGACAGAATGTTTGCTTTAAATTAATATTTTAAAAAACATCGTTTTTAAAATTTTTGCTAAAATGGTAAATATTTTTTATATCAGAAAAGCTCGATTACTTTAGTATTTTTTTTATATACTGTAAATATATTTTTATTAATTGATGAATAACGATAGTTATAATTCATAAACATTGACGAAATGTTGATAATTCTGTCATTCTATTGGAGAGTAGAGGAGGTAATGTTTCAGGAAACTGGAACGGGAATTCCCGGTTATCGAGTGAGTAGTGAGTAGTGTACCGAGTATTGAGCGCCGAATGGCGAGTAGGCAGTACGCAGCATACTCGCAGTGTGCAGAGTACAGTAAATCGGACTGTAGCATTATACGTAGATCGGCGGCAGTCAATATTTGGCTGCTCCACTAAATACTACTCTCCTTGACCTGGCCTTGGCAGCACCTCCCGACACCTGTTTCTAGTCTCTTTCACTCGCGTTACGATTCGTTACATTATATCGGTAACTCTGTCTTTCTCTCGCATTATGAATCATTACAGGTTGGTAGTTCAGCTCGTTTCGCGGCCATCGCGATAACTCTAGCCGAGAGCACGTGTAGATGAAATGTAAAAAGAAAACACATTCTAAAGCGCCAGCTCTCCGTTTCTCGGCGCTCGAAGATCATTCTCCGCCTTTCCTCTGCGGCGCGCTGTTTTGCGCGAATCAAATATACAACATCCAAGCTGCAACAACAAACTTTAGTAACGTAAACCATCACTTCAAATGGAAAAAGAACGCCGTACAACGTACTAGGTATAACTATGAAAGCTTTTCCTGTCACGAAACTTTCACATTTTTTTCCACACGAATGGAACATATAACTTTCCTAACATTGGTTTTAAGCGGTTTTAAGAATCGCAATATTATTGTGAATTGAATGTTTTCCAAAAACCGAACCGATTATCAGAATTGCTTTTTTTCTCTAATTAACATGTAGGTTTCATTTAAGACAAGTTTACTCTATTTATATTGCATCCGCAATTCTCCTAATACCATTGTTAAACACTTTTTTCCAAATTGTAAAATTATGGATATCGTTTATCTATATCTAATCTGTAAATAATTATTAACATGGGATTATGAAATAGTTTTTAGAGTAAAGGAATTTCCACGTACCAAGTTCATGAATCCACTTAGTTAAACTTCATCATTCATACAGACTTATCGACCGGGTCCTGACCTGTGACATATAAATATATGAGATAATGAATAATAATAATGACTCTTCTGTTCACCAATCACTCTTCACATGTTGTTTTCTATATGCATCGGATGCGCTATGCACTGCTCGCGACTCTTGCTTGCAAAGCACATTAGACGCTATGTACCATCAAGATCAAGTTTTTTTCGGTGATTGTATAGGGGGCGGCCATTAGTTTTCGGGTTTCCAACCCTGTAGCGTGAGTGAATTATCTGGATAATTTAATAATTTAATTTCACTTCCTTTTTCTGGAGTTAAGTCGAACCAAACAAAAATAAATAAGGTTGTTGACAGTTAAATTTCCTGCAGGTATGGTTATAACCGTGTTGAGTTTAAGTTTTAAAAATATGCACAATTCAAGAATGCGGCTAGCGCTAAACTGTCGGGTGTTCCGAAAATCTGGTTTTAGACTACCCATGACTTGACCCCCCTTGTAATGTTATATAATAATTTCGAAAACACCCAGGTAGATTTAATTTAATATGGAAAACATTAATCCATTTCTTTTCTGTTTACTCGTTTACAAATTTGTATTTGAAAATATAGCTCTTAATGATATGAGTTATGAAATATTTTCCGGTGTAAATACAAATCCATTCACAATTCACCTGTTAAGTGTAAAAATAATTGTTGTCAGGTAAAGATATTAAGTCGGTATGTTTCTTCAGCCATTTTATGGCGGTCCCACTGTCACACTGGGGGTTTATGGTTTTCTCTCTCTGTGACATTGTAAACTAAATGGATCTCTACATAAAAACCTGGCGCCAGCAAGAATAATGAAAACATTCTACCGACACTGCCTGGAGCTATGTGTGAAAAAACTAGAGTAAAAAAGCATGTCGGTATTCTCTAAATGCGCATGGTCTGTTATTTACCGCAAATAAGCATATGCATAATATAATCATTATAGTAAAATGAATACTTTAGGTGCAAATGAGAACATAGTATTATGAATCAATTGTAAGGCGGGGTCAAATGTTCCCAAAATATTTATAAACATCCGCGTGGGTTAATGTTTAGATGAAATACAAATGTACATTTTCATTTTTAATTCTGAAAAAACCTCATGGGTGGGGGTTGAATTTTGAAGTGAGTTTTTTTCAATATTTATCGTCATGTTTTAAATTAATATTACACACGCGAATATCAAAATACCAACAAAAAATGTTAATTTGAAGAGATCAAGATTTGAAACAGTTTTCTACAGTGAAAAATACATATTTTGAAACAGTAATACGTCTTAATGTTGAAATTTTAGAAATTGACTGCAACATATGATTAAAAACGCTATTGATAGAACAACGCGAAAATACATATGTGTATTTACGAACATTTCTTACTTAGGTATAGGAAGATTTATATGTATTACATTATTGAAAAATCAAAAGTAATGGATGAAGAAAAAATATAATTTACGAACTATTCGATCAGTAAGAAACCAATCACTTCGCCTGTGTGTACAAAATCAACAAAATTCTCAGAAAAGTTATTAATAAGCGTAAAGCGTAGAGTGCCTACCCAATCAAAACAGAAATTAAACAAGCGCAAAAAGAATTTTCTCTACCATCACAGAAATTATCGGTTTTCAACGATATATTTATAGTACATTGGTCATATAAATCAACAAACAAAATCTACAGATAGAAATATATAGTTAAAATATAAAATATATGAAAACATATTTTTAAAAACTTATTACCGTTAATTTACCGCTGTATCTCTACAAAAGCATTGTTTTCGTTTTGGTGAAAACGGTATTAAGATTATTAATATTATGGTTTCTATTTTTATTTTAAAACATTTTGAAATTTAAACATAAGGATCAATTATATGGTGGTGAGGTAACCGAAATGTATGAAAATAGATCCTCGTGCTACAAATAGATTTTTTCACAAGGTTGCCCTCTTCCTTTCATTAAAAAAAAAATATGATACAAAAATACCTGGGTACTATTTTATATACGTATGACAATTCATTATACATACGAGTATATAAAATAGTACCCAAGTATTTTCTTTATTTTGGTTCATATTACACAGTTTTTTGTTCTCCGTAAATATGTAATCAAATATACTATAAATGTATGAACGTCCATAAGTTAGAACAGTATATTTCAAGAAACATGCATTTCGTAATATGTATTTGGTTAGTACTAAGCGATTAGTTCATAAAATGATAAAAATTATAGTCAACCAACTGTCACACCAGTTTAAGCCAAACTTTTACCCTACAGCTTTTTCCTTACTTTATTTATGTAGCTTTTCAATATTATAACCTTATGATTATGATTATTATGTGATGTGATTTGTGATTATTATTATATGAAAATTAAACTTTGGTTCATTAAAAATTAACATTGAAATTCATTTGGACAGTAGGCACTAAGTAAGTACATACATAATGCAGGCATTTTTTAGAATCATAAAATCAATGAATTATCATCAAAAATAACCTTTTGCCCTAAAAAAAACTTTTTTGGTGCACAATTTGAGCAGAAAACGCCACTTTTTTTAAAACTATGGCCTGTGTTAAAAGAAAACCATGATATTTAATTATTTTTATTTTTAGGCCAAATAGTCATAATCCGGTGCTTGGTAGCCGACTTATTTGGTTTTACTACGCCCAAATTATTTACATTTTTCAAAGCGAGGATTAATATACTTATTGTAATAACCCGAAAACAAATAAACAGTTTAAATTAAACGTTAACAAACGCTAAAATGTGCTGATATATAATATTAAATATTATTAAAAGAACCAGTATTTGAAGCGTGGCTGGAACTAGTCAGTTAGTTTATATCACATTATCATACATGAATTTTAATATTAATGAAGTAATCAAGATAAAATAAATAAACTCTCTTCATAGTAAACTAAAGCTTACTAGGTATCCACTTGATACTGACTATGTTACCGACCAATAAGCGCATATGTATGCATACACGCGTATCGTGTATACGAAAGATACGTATAAGAACGGTAACATCACATATATTTTTAAAATATAAAAGTTGGAAACCGAGTAACTCATTTCCTCCAGAGTTGTCTTGATAGTTGGATTGTACTGCAAAAATTTATTTTTATTTTTTAAATTCTAATAAGTTAGAATATCAAACTTAGTTACTTATGTAACGAGTTCTTTTATTCTAATATGAAATAATATGGGATATTTGGTATATTATTGTTTCTTATCAGTATTTAAAAATAAAATTAAAATAGATACGCTGATCACTAGTTCCATTAATGAGGTTCATTTAGTTGTGAAAATTGTAAAAGTAAAGTGATAATTTTGCTCTGAAATTTCCTGCCTCATATTAAAACATTAAATATTATAAAAAAACTAGCAGGATTTTCCGGCACCCTTAGCTTAACTTATATCATCTGAATGTCTACAAATATATTCCGGTCTTGCCTTTATAAATGTTTCCAATCGAGACCGCATCAATTCCTTGCAGTGCCCCGTATATCCTTTAAGTGTGAATCGGACGAAAGAAGAAAATTATAATTTATCCAATCTTATGTCCAACCCTAAGCCTATTCTTGTAGAGCCATGATGCGAATATTGTCGGGGTGACTTGCCAGAATTGGATTATAATATAATAGATAATCTTTGTATGTAAACACGTGATAGGTGTTGTATCATTAAATTTTATTTATAGAATGTAATAACAAACTCGGTTATGTAATGTACACATTCGCGTAGTCAATACAGAATAATTTAATATACGAGAAAGTAGTTCTAATAAACACGATTTGTTGTGTATACTTAATGTGCCATATATTATATATTGTCTTTGTGTACAGTTCTCACATCTTTCACTTTCATATACATAGCATCTGACCTTTTTTCGCTTTTCCAAAAGATATTTGTATAAAAAATATAAAGAGGAATTTGACTGATGTATTCAACGTCTCATTTACCGAAATTTAAATTATGCATTAAAAACGCGTCGAGATTATTTGTATGCATAATCAAAAATAAATTTGATTTGACTTGAAGTTCATTTTTTGACAAGCAATGTTACCTTTAAGTACTTTTATTTTGTTTTAATTGTGTAAAAAGGCCGTGAAAATTTTATTTAATTAGAATTATAGATTTATTTATTGCTTTAAATATCAAAAAAAAAAAATTTTAAAGGGTTAGGTTAGGTTTGTCCGCCTCCGTAGTGTAATGGTCAGCACGCTCGGCTACCGTTCTGGAGGTCCCGGGTTCGATTCCCAAGGGGGTTAAAATAAATATTAGTGATTTTTTCACTGTAATATTTATTCAAAATTACCATGGACTGGTACCTGAAGCGGAGGGCTGATCACCTTTCCTTCATGTATAAACGATCAAGATAACACTGCGTTTATATGACACAGTGCCCTATGCACCATTTGGGTGCGGATAAGGGTTTTATATATATAAAGGGTTAGACAAATGTTCTATTTTTTTTACCTAAAATGGGTATTAATTTTTTAAAGATCAAATTGATAATCCGGTTAATCCTCAGGTTCTACGTTATAACTTTCATTATTAAAAATTAATTTTAAAATAATTTACACCGACTTAATTCGTTAATTTAACAAGTATATCCATATGTCAATCTTGCACTGGAAAAGAAAAACGTATGTAGATGATAAATATTCCTTTTTATTGCTATGCAGAAAAATCTGATACAATCAGTTAATTATCGTCAATCTATTAAGCAGTATTGAACCACTAAAAAATACTAAAAAATAATATTAAGCAATGCTGCGAATGATGAAGACGATTGTTTGCTAGCGCTGAAATCTGAAAACATGGTTTGTGTCATGTAGCACGTACCACAAATAATAACCTCAAATAGGAATCAATAGTTAATTATTGAATAGTATCATTCATTTACAATATTCGTTCAAAGATGAGTATTGTATGTATAAAGTACCTACTTAAGTGAAACTATTACACAAGCAAAAGTTTCACAAAATAGTGAGACAAGACATGACAAGACATCTGCAAGACGGCTGCGGCTACATGAAGGGGAAGCCATTACACATTGTTATCAGTTTATTTATTAAAAGCACAATGATAGCGGTCACTGTAATTGCCATTTCTAAGTCAAAGTGCGGGAAACTGTTTTATTACAAAAGGAAGACATTAAAATATCATAATATATAACTACTTCCATAACATGCAATTATCAATCGAGTACGCGTGCTTTGCCAAAAAAAAACAAACAAAAAAATATGTAGAACTAGTTTTTAGATTTCATTCTATCATCTCTTGAATGTACCGGTAATTTTCACAATTTATTTTTCAACGGAATTAGAAAAACTTGAAATTACCACAAATATATATTTTTTTATGTAATAAGTATATTTAAATTTAAAATCAGTTTTACACTTTCTTACTTGGGGACATACTATCCGCGTTAAAACTGATAAGAAATTTATAATTACATTCTATATCACTATGTAGCAATATGCATTCTGTATTCATATGTTCATACATATCCACAATCCAGTATAAATTTAAATCAAGAAATGTTGTAAACATGATTTTTTTGTTTCCAATAATTTATAGTAAACTGAGGTGATTCGGATTTTCTTTTATAATTCGTCATACATTTGTACACCATAATGGCTTGGTTTATAATTTTGAAACATTTTATAAAGAAATCCATCGAATTTGTCGTTATTTTACGCGTTTATCGAAATTTTTAGAAGGAAATAACGCCAACATCTGATTCCTCTCATCAATCCAGGCCAAATTAGAGCACACGAAGGGGTTATTCAGATAACATATTAAATCCAAAACAAAACAATTAATTACAAAAATAAAATCATTGTTTCAAAACCATTGCGACCATACGTTCATAAAAAATATTATGATGAATTGATTGCACACAAAAAAAGCGCTGATATGATTTAAATAAAAATAGTCTGTACTGGTGGTTTGCATTAGATATAGTTTATGAGTTGCAAATTCATATATTTTTCATTAAAATTACGGAGCTCTACCTTGAAATTAATATTTAATTGGTATAATAACATTAATTATCATATCAGAAAAAATATGTAGCTTCACATCTTTTTCTATAAACCATTAAAATATAGCATCCACCGAAAATTTCATCGACCAAGTTACATTCGTGTTACTTATTTTAAAGTAAAACGAGTATGAAGTTATCTATAATAATTATTTATTACAAAATATTCACTTTATTTTAAAATATTTCAAGATCTTAGTCGCCCTGCGACCCGAATAGCCTCGGTCTACTGTAGAATGTTTTCAAGCATTGATTAATTAACCATAAGCAAATTAAATTGTTTAATTAGTTACAAATGATTATTTTTAAAGCTCCCATTTTCTATAATCGATCTCGAGGTAGTAAGAGTGGTTTCTGGTAAAATATAAGAAATCGATCTAATGCCTCTTTAATTGTTGATAAAGTTATTCGAATTTAAGATAGCGGATGATTGAATTATGTACAATATATGCCTTGTTATCAAAATAAACGTATTTTCATACAATGTATCTTTAGCAATAATAAACGTTTATTGAGGTATTCGGGTTTGGTAAACAATTTCTATATGTGTTCCATCATATTACATTTTATGAAAATGGTTATGTTTTACATCACACGTGTTTTAAACAGTAGTTTGGAGAATGATTTGAGAAATTCAATAAAATATAATACCTAGCATATGCTTGTATGTAAAACGGACGACACAAGTAATTTGTGATATTGAAGCGATGGGAACTGAACCCGGAACTCGACATGAGCATAATGTTGAGTAGTGATTTCGCAATTATAGTTTTACGAGAGATATTATGAATAGTAGATTTTATGAACTGGTTTAGTCAGACAGTTATAGTGCAGCGGCAACCGGCAGCCACTCGACTGAAGAAAGACAATCTCGCAGCCGAGATGCAGCAGAGAGAAACACCATCGCACCGAACTGTAACCGACGTCCGACGTCCGACGTCCGACGGAGAAGCGAAAGCTCCGGATCTACAAGTTAAATTAAACTGAAAATACCTTGAACGAAAATCTCGTCATCCGTTAGAAAAGTTCTCAATTGTCTGCGCACAAACAGTAATGATAACATCTCACGAAAACTCCAATATGCGATACGTTTTCATAACATAAGTCACCACCATTAGGAATTTTCATCACCATAACACTTTTTCGTGGGCACCAGCACTCACATGTCACTTGAAGCCACATTCACAATAAGGTATTAATGATCGTGCTCAGAGCGGAATGTATTTGTTTCGAGTTGAAAGCGATGGATGATCGCGAGCGTGCGTCGTGCGAGAAGCGCCCAGACATACTGGCAACTGTTGGACTCGCAGCGGCCGCGCTGCCTGCGCCGTCTGCCCGGACGGCGACCAATGGGAGCGCGGCGCGCCGCGGAGGAGGGTGCTTCTTCAGGGAAATAGACCACAGCCTAACTCTGGAAATGGACCTAACCCCGCGGACACAGAACGCCCTCCACGCGGAGACGAACAATGCCGGGAAAGCTGTACTACCCTTCCTTGTGAATGCATGCGTCCCTACACTGCCTACTCGTGTACAAGTATGTACGCACGCCCAGGATTCGGTTACAATGTAGGCGCGTCGCATTCTTGTTACTTCAATTATTTTTTGAAAATATTAATTTACCATTGAATAGTTTTTTTTAGTTTCCTGATTTAACATTTTTCTTGGGAATTGAGCCAGCCGTTGAACCATGCATATTTTCATTGGTCGAGGATAATTAATCAAATTATAATTGTATTAAAAATAAAATAAATACATACATACATTCTGCCAATATATGGGCACAAAAAAGCTTATATTTTATATCTTATGTAAGTACCTACCCACAAACCCAAAAAAAACACTTTCTTATAAGTGCCATTTCTAATAAACAATGGGCAGCAACGCTACAATTGGACCACCATTAAACCATTCCTAATCATAATTTTCCTCTAAAAAGATTATTTAAAAAAACGTAGAACGATCATGTTAAGTTCATGAATTTATTATTACAATCAACATAATACAGTATCAATGCAATGCAGAAGCATGGAAGATGTAAAAAAAATAGAATAAATTAGTTGTGTGAGTATTATGACGATTTTTTTTGTGTACTATTTTTATAAATACATACTTATGTGTATATTTTTATTTAAATAAAAGTTCTAAATGATTGAGAAAAAAAGCATGAAATACGTATTTAATTATATTTTATTTTATAAAAATGAAGAAAGAGGGACTCAAATAAAAAAAAGTTTATCAAATAAAATTATATTCGTGTTCAATGCCAATAAAAAAAATTAAAAGTGATTTACAATAAGTTGTTGGTTAATAGATAAAAATATTTCGTATTTCAAACCAAACCAAAATTTCAATTTCAAGGGGATATTCAGTTGGTAGAGCTCAGGGTAAAGTATGAACACTTAATGACCCTTTCAGTTGTTCGAGCTCGGGTGGAGTATAAACACTTAATGACCCTTCAAATTACCGGAGGTTCACATTACAGTCTTGCCGTAAACAAACAATATTTATTCAAAGTGCACTTGAAACGTAACAATAGACCGTTAGCATCTACCACCGAGGGATAATTGCCCGTACCTTACTTTGTTACTTCAATAATATGGAATTTGTACGCACCTGCATTCAGTTTATTTACCTTCCTAAACTTACTTTTATATGTATTTCTATTAGATAGGTAGGTATCATAAAATAAAATGTTTTTTTATGGTAGTGAATTTAAATAAAAAAAGGAAACTTTTTTTGAGCACAAAAATGTATTTATATTATACAGTTGTATTTTTATAATTATAAATTCAATAATTTATCTTAATACTTTAGTTGGATCAACTTATTTATTTATTTTTACAGTATTTTTATATTGAAGGAAAACAATTTTGTGCCTACTCAGTAAAACTAATTGCATTTTATTAAAATGCTTGATTCAAAGAAAATCAACTTCATTGGTTTCGGTCATGGTTTCATGTCATCAAATTCTTACGTTTCCTTCTTCATCTTCTTAAGTACCCTGTTCGGTTCCTAGGACGTTGGCAATGACCTCCTCCTCTCTGATGACCTACGTGTCCTGCGCTATCCGGAACAGCTACAAGTCTCCTTCAATTCATACATTTAGAAATATTTATTTAAGCAGTAGAACTATAAGATCAGAACTTTTGTTTAATACGAGTCTACCTGAAATAATATGCCCACCAATTATTTGCATCGTACCTATTTTGTTATGTACAGAAAATGTGTAAATAAACATTTTGCAGGATAATAAAGGTCTCGGAAAACAAAAATATAGGAAAAACAAAATACATACACATTCTAAAAGGTAAATTAAATATTACATAATGTTGAAAAAATTATCCCAAAATATTTAAATGATGTTTTATCCCTATGTGTAGGTAGCGTTTTACATACTATCGAGTAATAAAAATAAATATTAGGTAGGTATATATTCTGCGCTCTAATCCTAGCTGAAAGCTCCCGGATTTGCAATATTTCCTGTGATTTATTTTTATAATGGTACTTTTGACATCAGTAGGTCTAAAAGGTACCTGTGGGAGAGAAAGTACGGATATGACAAATGGAAATAATAGCTTAAAATATTACACACCTAAAAAATATTCAACCGCCAATCCAAAATAAATGCAAAAATAAAATTTTTATCCATGTACGATTGTACATATATCATTAATGTTATTCATAATTCTATGGTACCATAAACATGCGGTTAAACGATATTCATATTAATATGGTTTAGAAAGATATACATTTTCATATTTTAATTACATACAGCTATGACTGAAACATTGTTTCGTAAGCATTAAATTTTTTTCTTCTTCATGATATTTGTGAATCTTGCACATTTTTCGATTTTATTTAAGTTTATTGAGAATCGCCTTATTTTTCGCATTATCCTCAGATTTCCTAGTCTTATTATAATTTATATCATTGTTATTGAAATATGTTGTTGTTTCATTGATTCCAGGAATAAACGCACTATCTATTATAATAAATATCTTGTTATTGCGCACGCACAGAGAAAGATAAAATGATTTAACTGTTTTTTTTTTAATTTTAAGACTATAATTAAAATTTTACTTAACATTTTTTAATGATTTTTATCATGTACGCAAATTCATAAAACAGGTATACTTAAGTTATAAGAAGTCCGACGTCTACAAATTAAGAATATCTGAAATAATGGGCCAAACGTTAGTAATAAATGATTTAACGTTATATGTAGAATACGTCATCAACTATTTCTAAATTTGAGAATACCTGTACATATACATATATTGTTTTTGACACCCCAAGATAGATAAAGAAGAATGAGGACGTCAGGGTATTTACAGGGCTTACGGCCGTCATAGGCTGGTTTCAGTGATCACTTTACACACATGTAACATTTACTAATTCTACCCATGATTGACAAACACACTAATCAAATTCTTGAAACTTCTACATGTATTGTTTGAAGTCGAAACACAGTGTGCCAGAGTCACTAGAGACATCTATGGTGGGATGAGGAAAGCTTTTATTAAGCAGAAACTCTTTCATTCGTATGTGAGGTCCCAATCTTGGATTATACTCTCATACTTAATAATTGGACATAATCCTAATTTGTGAACAAGCATTTGGACACACTCACAATGTTGTAAGTACATATATAAGTGTGCATCTCAATATTGCCTCTTAACCTTAGAATAATATGATTTACTCATACAAATATTATTGTAATAAGACTTCGTAAATGTCTCATGCTTCATCATTTTACAATATAGTTTTGTGTCATTCCTCCCACATAAATAATGAATCAAAATACTGGACGGTTGATCATTTTTCACGTGTCCAATGTACCTACAAATGTATTTGATTCTCACAATTTTATGATTCAAAATGAAAACAGGTCATTTCCTGTGTAAAAATATCATTTAATTCACATTACACATTAAACGAATGTTTAATGTTTCTTGATAATAATTTTCTTTTTAAATCTCCTAAATCATGAAGAAGAAAAATGCTTTTATAACTCTTAAGTTAACGAATATTTTGAGCGTTATACTTTTGATAATATTTTACACGAGAATTTACAAATATATATGAAATGAAACTAACTAACCATCAAGCTGCCTCGTGTAGGGTTAGGCAGAGAGAATAAAACGCCTCACCACTCTACATTTCCCAACAATCTTCGCCCTTTCCACATTCATGCATATTATCATACATTTCTACCTGCCGATTATTTCGACTCCTAACCTGACCACTTTCAAGTATTTGAAATACTCGTGATCATGAAGTTTTCCTCGGTCTCGCTCTGGTCCTGTTTCCAACTACATTCGTTTCATAAATTAATTTTACTCTTCTTTCCTCACTCACTCGTTCTTTCTTTCTTTCTTTCAACATTTCAACATTTATCTTATGTCGTTTTGCCGCACATTTGTCTGAGAGATCCCATTTCAACTGCATTCAGTCTACTAATAATGTAAATATTATATAATTTGAATATGCAAATATTATTTTAAGTTTTTTTTGTTGCTTCATGATTATTATTAAATTAGATGAATGACTAATGATAAATGGTTTGTTACGTTATATTCAAAGATAAAAAAATATAATGAATGTTATTGAATTTGAGAAAATACATTAGTTTTTTTTTAAAAATATGTAATACGTGTGATAAATACTGTAATAATAATAAGTTTTTATACACTGGTCCTTATTTCGGCTGGTTGTAGGAAATAGTATTGAGCTATAAGCCAATAAGCCCTAAAATGAACAAAGCATAATTTTGTACAGGAAGTTTAATAATAATTTATAAAATATATCGACTTAATTACCGCATAATATCCGCTCGTTTTATATTATAAAGAATATTTCAAAATATGCTTTATAATATATATTTTCGTTGGCATATATATACCTAATACTAAATTACTTGGACCCAAAAAATATGATCAGTTAAAATAATGTTCTTACTCATTCCGATTAGAGTTCTCAGCACGCCGGATAGCTGACAGGTTTGAGTCACTTCTCGTTAAAACAATTATTCGCTTCAATTCGAAGTCGGAATAAAGATCACTGTTTCTCAAAATACAAAAAAAAATCTGCCTCAAAATAAATCTGACATTTACATATTTCATTATTTAGAAAGGAAGGACATCAATTACATATAATTATAATATACCATACACAAAGTATATGTAATATATTATGTGTTTCAATCAGTTTAAAATTTTCAAGAGTTATTTGAGGAAACCCATACATACAATTAAAAAAATAACCCCCTTATCCTATGCAATAAAAATAAATATTTTAAAAAAATAGATGAATATTTAGATTTTTTCAATATTAGAATTTTATTTACGTGTATTTCATATATTCTCTAGTAAAAAATATATATAAATAACCCTTTGAAAATATAGAACTTGTATAGTTTGCAAATTATTAGCGAAGTTATTTTTTATCATGTTGCGAATGGAGGTATATATTTCAAAACAAAATACCTGGAAGCAATTAATATTCAAGTAAAAGATTGTAAAATGACACTGGCACATTCCTTGTATCCTTAGTTTACAACCATAAATACAGAAATCATTCAGCATTTTCCATTTTAGCGACAGAGTGGCGACATTTTTTTTGAAGCGATTGTCTAATTTCCTCAGACGTATAATAAACAGAGGAAGCAAATTGTTAAAAACAATACCGACAGAATTCCACAGTTTTTCGTAAAAATTCTTCCAGGAAAATCTAAAACCATGAATGAAGGTACTTTCGACACCGCCATGGCGCCAGGTGATAATACAATTCGCATAATATAGTATATGATTATTATCACAGGATTTTACAAAAAAATCAGAACTGTAAATCACACCTGAAAGATTCGTTGTGTCGAAGATGCATGGTGGTTTATGGGCGCAGATAGCAGACACTCGAGTCATTACTCGTATGCTATCGCTAAGGAACTGGGAACAAAATAATCCTAAAAAAGGGACAGGAATGCTTCCTTGCAACGACTTTTTAAGCCGGCGTTTTGAATCAACAATAAGCATTTTTCTTCGTATTTAGGTGTTGATAACCAATAAGGGTATAGGTACATACATAGTTCTGATACTTCATATGATTTGTGAAGAGAAAAAAGTTTTATTTATTTTTCGGACAATAGTGATAGTAGCTTGTACCATTTCACAAATTAAAATAAATTTGTAGTGTACTAGATATTGTTACATCATAAAATAAGAAAAAGTAAACAAAACAAAGACTTTTTATTCGTATATGTAGGTTCAAACAATTCGTACACAAGTGACGCTTCTGTATGGGTATTGTATTGATATCGTCTTTCATTGATTAACCTTTACTTTATTAGACCGATTAAAGCTTTCACCCGTCATAGGACAGCTTCAGTCTAAAGATTGGGGTTGAAATTCAATAAAACATCTTTTTTTAATTATAAGAATTTTACTTATTTTTTTATGGTCTTGTTCGTCTAAAGACCTATAGGTAGGTATGTAGACAAATGTATATGTGATTGCGTACGCCTTTTAAATATCACTTTTAGATCACAATAATTAAAAATAATAATGATGAAAAAATTCAACAGAAATTAAGTGAAAATGAGTAATTACCTTAAAAAAAGAGATTTACAATTCTTCTCCACATTCGGCAGATCATATATTAAGGAATTATCACTAGGCGGGACTATATCGATCAATTATTGGCATATTTGTAAATGCACATTAAACGTCGTCTTTATCGTTTCAAAATCCTTAATTGTGATCGCTGATCCTCTTTTAACAAGTTCCCAATTTTCCTTAAAACGTAATGAGGAAGTAATTTTCTACTCCGGCCTTCTACTTTTTTAGACCTTAATAAACACTGATTTTTCCCATTTCAGATGCAAAGGTGTTTATAATAATTTGACTCAATTCGTACTTTTCGACACCGGTTTCTTATTTCTGACACTAGACTACCTGAACTGTACTCGGGGGCACTAAGCTGCATTTAAAATATAAAATACATAAATTATTCAATCCCTGATTACGTTGTTGGGATATCCCTTGTTGATTTGCTCTAATACTCAAGTTTGTATATAAAATAAATAAATTATCGACATATTCGAAAAAATATCTTGTATGCTTTGGTTACTCCCTAAGAATGACAATCATCGTGATCGTTTTTATCTATAGTTATATAAAATATATGCTTATTTTCTGTATGTAATTTTCGTAAAAATGCTGTATTCGCAGATAGTGTGATTCTGCGATCTACAGTTACAATTTTTGACATCATACTTTAATATATTTATTTTGTTTAGATTATCCGTTAAGATAGATTTGCAAAGGCTTAATTCTTCATAATTTATAGAATAAAACAAAATACACAGCTGTACATTGTAAAAATAATTTTAAAAATATTAACACCTTGCGTAGGAATTTAAAAAAAATCAATATTGCAACTGTAAAAAAATACTTTGCATTCATTTTTATGTTTGTTTTTTTGGTTGTATAGTTTGTCAGATATGCGTAGTGTCCATAGGTAAAGCCGTGCGCAGGTACACCACTTACCTTTGTACGTGGATCTACATCTACCTGTAAAATATAATATTATTATACTATAAAATACAATACTTTTGAGGTTTTCGATAGGGTGATAGCGCTGCTGGAAGAAGTATTTTACGAAAACTGCTCTAAGTACCCATACCTAAGACTATCTGTATTAATTGAAGGCAATCTGACCGTTATCAGAATCCTATGATGCATAGGGCACCGCATCTATCGATGCGGTTTTAACTTGATTTTACATCTATTTGCGTAAGGCGATAAGCATCTCGACATTCCTGTTGATCAGATTCTTGAATCTACAAATGGAATATCTTTGAAGGTATACATATATATCGTAAATAAAAATTCTAAGGGTGAGGGACATTTCCGCTATATGGGAAAGAAAATGGACGAGGAATAGAAGGTAGAAAAATAAGAATAGCAAAGAATTGCTTAGGCATTCTTTATTTCATGTCTGTGCTTGTATAGGCTAGCGTAAGGACATTCGGTCTATTATTTTTATAAACCTAAAATTGTGTCGGTTCCAGTTGAATGCTTTTGTTAATACGCGTTCTCCTTAAATTTGGAGAACACAGGATCATCCTACGCAAATGGTGTTAATAAGGAACTGTAACTACAGTGACCAGAGGGCCGACCACGTGGCCTAGGAGGGTGGGGGGTGTGGGAGGAACCCGGGGTGGGGGGTCCAGGAAGTCACCAATCACAGCACACGGACGACCGTCATTATGATTGAGGAAGATACAAATTTGATCGAAATCTAGGAAACCGAGAGTAGGTACGTTTGATTTCTTGCGAAAAATGTAGTACTGTAATGGAGACTATAATATTTTAATGGAGAGTTTTAGATTGTTATATTAAAATTATATAAAAATAATTTAATAATAATCGTGATTATAATAAAATACGCATAGGAAAAAAGTCTGATTAAAATATTTAAATTACATTATTAGAAGTAAAGTACTAAATGCAGTTGAAATGCGATCTCTCAGACGAATGTGTGGCATAACGATGTATGATAGATGTTCGAATGGAATCGACTAAAATGCTTACCTTTGTTGTGCTGTAATGTTACTGTTATTTTTAATTTTTGAACCAAACATCTAACAGTTCAATTTGCGCGACTTGAAATTTGTTGGACAATGCGCCAAAAATTCATAGTAAAGTTTCTGACTTTAAAATTTCCAAAAATGAAACAACGATCGAAATTTATGGGCCCGATTGTTCTAATTATGATCACATTCATGTCATGTGTTTTAAGTGTATACCGAAATTTTACAATATTTACTATGTATTTAATTTGTGCGAACAAAACTTAAACCGATAAGATATTCAGAATTTTGCCTATTCCAACATACAAATAATAAGTTTGGGTGTAGCCAGCTTGTCTGTTGAAAGCGATTTCTTGGAATTATATTTTATTGAATTCACTAACAAGAAGGTATTTGTTGGGACATAGTTTAATAAGTAAGAGGTCATAAACATCGACCGATGGTGGATTATGAATAATATTTTCAGTAAATAAATACTAAAGATGTAAATTATTTCAAGTGCGTACCCTTTTTCTTGAAATTTTTTTAAACCTTCTCAGATTTAATTGATCGCTATACTTCATCGTGTTGGTTACCTACTCATTTGTTTATGTATATTTTGAATACATACGTTGAATAAAAAAAATACATATGCTCTCTTAGTGAGAGACTTCAAGACAAAATCTGTTTGCTTAGGTAGTAAGGTAAGCTGGTACTACTTAGTAAGGTAGGGTAGGTTCTGGTTAAGTTTTTATATGTCAAGCGGGTAAGTTAAGATAGGCACTGCTTTTCTGCCTATATGGAAGGCAAGCCCCTGACTGTACTCATAATTTAAACCTCCTTCCCTTTCAATAAATCTTTTCTTTTTAAAACCATACAATTATTTCGAAGAAAAACTTATTTTTTCAATGCGAAAACGATATTGTAAGAAAAAAATTATCACATAAAATGTTACCTGGATTAAGAGAAAATAAAGTTGAGAATTAACGAATACTGGGCCTTAACATTTTTTGACATCGCAGTATAGACGAAGAAGATTATGGAAGTCTGGATACCAACAGCTTACTTATTTTACAGGCTTAGACCTGTTATAGGCTGATAAAGTGATCATTTTACACACGTGCAAAATTTTACCATTCTACCCATGATTGACACTACTCAAAATTACTCAAACTCCTTTTTATAACTAATCTCATAACACTGTACAAGTGAGTTCACTAGAGCCATCTATCGATGGATTGGGAAAGCTTTTATTTAGCAAAGACCCTTTTATTTGGATGTTTGTTAGATCCTAACCGGATGATTTTACAAACTGGGAAATGCCAGAAAATATGATGTTTTATTTTTTATGCTGCTTATAATTTTACCAGATTATTTTCTTTCACTTTATTGCAGAAAGTGTATGACCGAGTTGATAGAACGAAGCTTTGGAAGGTGTTATCTGAGTATGGGGTAAGCAGTAAACTTATCCAAGGCATTGCATCCTTGTACGAGGATAACACTGCATGCATTAGGGTAAATGGCTCATTTTCATCCTGGCTTAGCATCTCTAAAGGTGTTAAACAGGGATGTGTAATGTCGCCTCACCTGTTTAACCTTCTTGCCGATAGCAGAGAAGACCTGCAGGCGTTGGTGACAAAAGTGTATAATGTGTGCAAGGAAAGTGATTTGTTGATGAATGTTAGAAAATCCAAAATTATGGTTTTTGAAAGAGAAGAATGTAGATCTGAGTGTGAAATATTGGTAAACGGAGAGATTTTGGAACAGGTAGATGATTTTGTATATTTGGGTAGTATGTTTTCTAGGGATGGAATGCTGGGATGCTGGGATGATGGGATGCTGGGAACAAAGTGAATGGTGCACTGAAAGCAGTTATAGCAAATAAAAACCTATCAGCGGAAGCTAAACTGGCATTGCACAACGGAGTCCTGGTTCCAACTCTAATGTATGGAAGTGAAACATGGAGTTGGCAAAAGAAGGATGAAAGTAGACTGAATGAAGTCGAAATGCGATCTCTCAGAAGAATGTGCGACAAAACGATGTATGATAGATGTGCGAATAGTGAAATAATGAAGGAATGCAAAGCTGAGATAAGCATTATCGATAAAATTAAGAAAGGTGTTTTGAGATGGTTTGGAAATGTAGAACGAATGAGTGAAGAAAGAACGGTAAAACAAATTTATAAGGCGAATGTAATTGGAAAAAGGACCAGAGGAAGACCGAGAAAAACATGGCACGATCAGGTATGCCAAATACTTGAAAGTGGTCAGGTTAGGAGTCGTAACAATCGGCAGGTATGTATGAGGAGATGCATGAACGTGGAAGAGGCGAAGAATGTTTGCAAAGACAGAGTGGTCTGGCGTTCTATTCTCTCTGCCTACCCCTGCGGGGAAGCGGCGTGATGGTTAGTTAGTTAGTTAGTTAGTTTTATTGAATTCTATATTTTATCCACCAGTTAAAAATCGATTACGAAAAATCCAGTGGATTGCGGTTAAATATCGCAAAACACGGTGTTAATACTATATATCAATTCGCATGTGGTTTTTCTTCCTATTATGGGAACTCCCTTCAAACATCTGTAGAACGAAAACAATGTTCTGAAAGAAATTTGACATAAACCACATAAAATATCGATTATTGATAACCATGATATCATCAAATGAATAAGTAAGCTTATCAATCGGCTCTATTCATAAATCTATAAATATGTATAAATATCTATAAATCAGTAAAATATGGTTTCTAATAAGATTTTCTCGAAATATAATTTGGTGCCGTTTAGTGCCGAAAATCTCATATATATGTATTACATAACCCAAAATAGGAGTCATACATAGATAATTGTGTTGATCTAGTAAATCATATTCACGTTAAAACGATCCATGCTTACAAAATTGAATTGCATCTTGATCTAAACCACAGAGATCTATATGGTAATAATATGGCCACCATTTAATAATTAAAAGATGTTTACTATTAATTCATTATACATTATTATTATCAGGAATGAATAGTCGTGTATAACCGCAGATAGAACAAATAAAATTAATCATTTTCACTGACACAAAACCACACTATATATCAAGCAGCAACATCGTTCTGAGTGATAAATAATAATCCAATAATACGACGTGCAGAGCGTTGTATTTTACAAAATGTATATTTTTGCTATAATTATGTGACTTGTGCTCAAAATTTAAAATGTGTTAACACGTATTTCAAATCATAACACTAGTTTTTTTTAAATAAATATGTTGGACTCAACTGACCCCAAAAGAAAAATAGAAAAAAAATCAGTAGGCTAGTAACAGGAGGGTCTCCTGTTTTTGCAGCAGAACGTCCTCTCGCTCGCCCTGCCCTTAACTATCCTTGTTATTTCCAGCTTCTTCAAACTCCTATTTCATTCTGACAAAAAAGAACAAATTATCCTCTCTGTTATCATGGAAAGTTTTGTATATAAAGTATTTTTATTTAATGCTATTTAACATATTATTAGAGTTTATGCCTTGTCAGAAAATACTATAATATATTATTAATGCGATTATGGTTAAAAGCATTTGCATAGACAACAATATTATAGTAATTTATTTATTTGCTTTAGCGAGCTAGCAAGACGACATTCTTTAGTACACAGACGCTGAAAATCTGACAGATTACCATAGTAATTCTGAATAAATTATTTTTTCATAACCACTTACTCGAATAGATTTTAGATATCATTACATGACAAATTTAATTACATATTGTATTTTATATGAATTTTGAAATTCGACACTCGAGATTACGACTAAGAAATATATTTTAAGTCGTATGAATAATGTTTAAATTACGTTAGAATATTACGATATGCCCGGCAACAGTCTTATGCAAATTGAATCAATATAGTCATCGACAAATTTTAGCTACGAATGTGGACGTATCAACGTCGGCGTCGTAGAGATTACGTAAAAAAGCTTTAATTTCGGGTCAACGCAAATCATCGATTTCATCGAGGGATATTTAAGGACAACCCTATCTGTTGTGCTGTTTTATATATTCCGCATAGTTTTTAGTATTCAATTGGCTTTATTATTGATTTGAATATTGTATGATAAGTTAGTTACTCACTTAATTCATATCCACATCCATCTAATAGAGTCCAAGAACCTATAGTAATATGTATATACATTAAGAATTTCTACAAAATTATCTACACGTCAAGCTAGACAGCGTGGCGACCTTTAAATCAACATGTATTCGTTTAAATTCATAGTGAAGGTTTTTAGCGGAAAACTTTCAAGTTATAATATGGATATAACATATCTTTTTCTTTAAATATAGATTATGTTCAGAAGAAAATTTAAACATGTAATGAAAAAAAAGGTATATTGTGATATAACAATGGCTCCATTCTACAAAAGTGATTACCGACTAAATTTAATAGTTAATTAAAACACAATAGAAAAACAATGCATCAATATAGGTATTACACGCGCATTCAATTTGTGATTGTGCCGTGATTTTTGAAATTTTATGTAACACGTGTGTTTGTCATTTTTAGAATGTAAATTGTTATTTTTAAGTATTGGTTAAGAATGAAGGAATGTAAAATAAAAAGCAATTATCTGAAGTAATAACAAAAACCAACTGCCAAAGAGGTTTTTCAAATTGATAATTTTATATGCGTGAGGCTGGAACATAGGGGTGAGGATTTAAGTTAATATATTTTTTAGCGTAATACGTTACAAGGACAGAAAATGAACAGGAAAACTGAATACCGCCAAAAATATTTTTTTTCCGAATGAAATTGTATCAGTGCAAAAGTAAATAAGATTTTTTTTTATGCAAGTTTTTCATACGTACAATAAAATAAAACATTAAAATTATTTTCAAATAAATCTCGCAATCAATATCATGACATTGTTTACAATATCCTTCATGAAATTTCTAATTTTGCGATTTAATAATATGATTCCAGTTGGAAATTTGACATGCCAACGAAAATCTATCATTAGTCAACTTATGTAAATGATTATAAAAAAATAATAAACAGGTTGGCGAGGTCAGGTGGGCTTAACCGACGTAACCCTACACGTTATCTAAAGCTCGAGTATTGGCATACGAGCACACTAGACTGGCCGGCATAGGAGTGTGTGGTGACCTCGACACGGCCAAATGCCACACTGTCCTTCTGCCATTTCCGTGTGCAACAATAAACTTACACTCTTGACTATTCGCTTTATAGACACACTGACTCCACTTTACTCGCCTGGAGCTAAATTTACGTAAAGATGTAAGCGGTATAATTATTATAAATCAATATCGTGTACATTTTGACACCTCAACGTAGATGAAGAAGAATATGGAAGTCTGAGTATTTACAGGGCTTGTGGCCTGTCATGGACTGGTTAAATAATCATTTTACACACGTGCAACATTCACCATTATACCCATGATTGACAACTACACCATTCAAATTTTCTCTTTTTTTTCTCAAACTCGCACGACAATGTGGGTAGATCACCAATCATGGATAGAATGGTAAATATTGCACTTTGTAAAGTGATCACGTAACCAGCGTATGACATATCATAGGCCCTGTTAATACCCACACTTCCATCTTCTTCTTCATCTTTGTCAAAATATAAAAATAACTCCTAAATGGAGAAAACCCAGAAATATGAACAAGTATTTGGACACACTCGGAATGTTGTCAATATCATGTCATTTGAAACACTTTGCAACGCATGAAACCGATGCTATCACGTTCGATTTATGAGTTTAACTCCGCGTGTTTCAAATATTTTACCATTATTATTTAATCCATCTATCTTTTTTACATACTACGTATCTAAATTACAAAATATAAAAATCGATTTGTGATCACTAACGCCAGCCTACGAAATGTCACAAGCCTTATAAATTCTAAGACTAACATATAGTTTTTCATCTTTGTTGAAATGTCAATCAAATTTCATGGTTGGCATTCATTTTCAGCTAAAGATTTGTACAATTTTCGAGTTTAGTCCGAAATGAAAAAACAAATACTTTGATACCAGAAAAATATTTAATGAAAAATGCAAATAAAAATAGTGAAAATAAAACAAGTTTATGATCATAATGGGTAGATAGGTTTTTTCATAAGAGGCTTATTATATGTTATTTTATTTCATCATATTTATATGTTTTTATGAGTAGGTACATATAATATACTACATTTATAATAAATTATATGAATTCATGAAACGGTTTCTGATGTTTTCCGTGCGCGGAAATTTGTGTTAAGCTTAAGGATTATTAAACTTTATAAAATGAAATGTACAAAAAATTTACTGTGAAATATAGGGTGGTGTGTCTTAATATACATTTTATAAAGTTTATAAAATGTGCCACAAAGTATCTGCGGAAAACATTCAAGAAATAAAGGATTATTGTTAGGAATAGGACAACACATCCTATTTAAAATAGTATATATTTTTAGAATGGAGTTGATAATTGGCATTTTCCGCTATGGTAATAGATCAAACATTTTATTATTGAGTGAGGCAGACGGCATGGCGGCACGAGAGTGACGCGGGCGATCCTCCCACTGCCGTCTACTCTGCTGCTACTACTTACTCTTGCGTTTGGCATCCCGCGACTGTGATAACTCCAATTGCTAATTATCCTCTTCCTTACACGGGTCATGTTTGGTGCCTACCTTACTACCTACAGCCGCAGCGTCGGTGAACTGAATGACAGTTCTTTTCTTGTACCGCGCATGGGACACTGCCTTCTGTACATATAATATTATAGTAACAAATTACACGTTTAAGTAAGAGAAGTAATTCAATAACATCTACTCTAGGTGGACAATACTATATTTCTTTAAAAAAATATATTTATTAAATTATTCAAGGTTTAGTTTTACTTTAAACACCGTCTCATCGAAAAAAAAATGTTTTTAGTTTTTAACTAACCAACCTGATTTTGTTTGCTGTATATTTTATATTCTTTTTAAATTACAATTTTAAGATGTTATTTATTTATTCCTTAATCGGATGTATTTTTACTTTTATACAATTTCATATTTTACGATTTTGTTGCCATTTTATATAATATTTAAGTGTCTTATATAAAATAATAAATTTTAAACAATACCTCGGACGGAAGTCCTGTAGGTGATTTTTTGTGAATTGGATCTATGAAATAGTTTACTTTTTCTATATAAGCATGAAAAAATTACATTAATTACTTGAATTATCAAAACATGTGTATTCTTTGCATATCAGTAATAATGAAACAAATTACAGCAGTGTTTAATACAAAGATTTCCCCCGAAGCAAAAGACCCTCTAATAACTATCTTATTTTTACTTATATCACCTCCATTACGTCATATTATATCCAAGAAGAGTGGTTGTGCCTGAGATACCAGTTGCAGTAAACGAGACGTTTAATTCGAACATCCTCTCGCGGCAGCAACTTGATAATCTCGTGAGAAGTGTCGATTGTAATAATCCGTGATGACCGGAAATTCCCGCCCTCCCCTTGCGCCTGCGTGACACTTTCTACAGTACCTACGTATAACGTGGCCGCTTCGGCCGCCTCGGCCTCCTACGCCACAACACGTTTCCAACATTGAGGTAAATATTTTTGACAAAAGAGATTCGTTGTCTCGTATTTCTCAAATTAAAGATTTATTCGGGTTCAATTCACTTAACCATTCACTGCATAGTTTATCAAATTTGTTACATACCCAAAAGTTATTGTTAAAACGTTCTCTAAAAATATAAGTAACCATTCTTTGTTGTTACTGATTAGATATATTCATAACTCACGTATATAGTTCATAATTTAGCCAAAAGACGCGCTATGAACGTCAAAAACTTCACTTGTCCCTCGAAGACGAACTGTCAATGAAGTCATGCAGTCATGCAGTGAAGAGTTAATTCAAAGAGACGTTCCTTTTCGTGCTGT
This sequence comes from Brachycentrus maculatus, assembly GCF_059751285.1. Classification (NCBI taxonomy): domain Eukaryota; kingdom Metazoa; phylum Arthropoda; class Insecta; order Trichoptera; family Brachycentridae; genus Brachycentrus; species Brachycentrus maculatus. The sequence goes on from NW_028281127.1 coordinate 1,179,026, forward strand.
TTTTAAAAAGACCAAATAATCAGAAGATACTTTTGTATTTGAGACAACCACGCATGTCTCAAGTAGTTGTATTAGTGCCCCAGTATTGTACTAGTATACTTTTCCAAGCCAGACATACTGGCATGCTCGTTATTAGTTCCAGACTTGGCGTATGGCAGATTGTGTCTTACGTCGTAGACGATTAATAAAATTTTATGTGGAAAACACATCCGGTCAGGAATCTAAGTACAATGTCCAAGACTATTTTAAATGGAATCAAGTTAGAATCCGCGTTTATTATAGTTACGTATGTATGTACATACATGACTATTTCAAAAGATAAATATTAAAATTTAGGTGGCTTTTAACAATCAAAGGAGATTAATTTTAATTATGAGGAAAAACAGCCAAAAAACTTATCCATGTTATATAACGCGTTAAAAACTTCGTAGAGGTATCACATTTTCACAAAATTTGTTTTCTTATATATTTGTTTTCAACATATTTTGTTTTCATATATATTTGTCAAAAATTAAAATATAAGTATATGTGTGAATGTATTCAGATTTTCAGTAGCACTACATGTGAAAGTTTTATATGTTTAATTAAAATCTGCAATCGTTAAAGCATCTATCTTATGTTATATGTCATGAATTAAAAAAATATATATATTTTCATAGATGATTTTGATTTCAGCTAATTATCTATGGGAATGGATATTATTATTAATTCTTGGCGTTATATTGCGGATATATAGTACGGTTAAACTTGATTCTTCTTGCAAGTCTAACCATATAAATCATTTACTCGTAAAGTTCGCAAGAAGAGGGCGAGCTTGAATTTGTAAGTAGATTCGAGTATCTACTACTACTACTACTACCATCACGCCGTTTCCCCGCAGGGGTAGGCAGAGAGGATGGAACGCCACACTCTTCTGTCCTGACATACACTCCTAGCCTCCTTCACATCCATACATCTAGTCATACATGCCCTCCGATTACGCAGACTTTTGACACCGCCAGATTTTAGGTTCTGATTGATCTGATCGTGCCAAGTCTTTTTCGGTCGTCCACGTTCTGTTTTCCCTCTCACATTCGCCACATATATTTTCTTAGTCATTCTCTCGCTATCCATTCGCTCCACATGTCCATACCACCGCAAAGAGCTCTTTCTAATTGTTACGGACAGATCGCACACCCCGTGCGGCGGCCCTGAAAAGGAATTCCAGCCGCCTGGCGGCGGGCGAGACGGTCGCCCGTCGGAACGCGGCCCGAAGAAAGGCCTCTAGGAATTGTACCGATTTTACATGTATTTTAGGAATGTATTAGATATAAGTAAGGATGAGTAAATAAATATGTAGAATAAATAGATATTACGGATATTATATAGCATAAATATGACTTGTAATTGTTGAACTGTTGGAACGGCACCGGTACGGTATAAAAGTGTAGCCCGTCCGGTGCCCATTAGAGAGAGACAGAGATATGGCTGTCTCTCTCCCCCGGCCGCTGATTGGCTGTACTTTCCCACTGTCGGGCGGTACGCGATCACGGCCGGGTATATAGAGGGCGCATTTTGAGAGAATAAACGAGTTCTGGTGTGACTGTTGAAACCTGTGTTTCATTTCTCCGCTCCCGCTCCTTGGACTACTCGCCGCGCCGCCAGCCTGGACCGCTTCGCCTCATTATACCGATTCACGGACCAGTTTCGGAAAGCCCTTATCAGGGCTATTGAGGTTGACTTGTCGGTTCAGTGCCCGCTCTTCCCGGCTCATACATCCATTCACCTCCGTCCGTATCCAGCTTACTCGGTAACTCGGTACGGCGGGGCCGTCTGGAACGTCACCCCTTACAACGGTGGCATAGTTGGGAGATTCCGAAGAAGGCCAGGCGTGTACATTTTTGAGAGTCATCGCACGTAACCCACGCCGGTTACATTTTGGTCCTTCGAGCCGGATCCTTCAACGCAGTCTCCAGCTACGATGCCTGCATCCCTGAGGTCGGGACGCAACGTCGCCATGGAGCCCGAAGAGCAGCGCCGTGAGGAGGGTCGGGACTCGGTCAGTTCAGTCCGAACTGATGCGAGTAGCGACTTGCGCCGCCAGATGGCGGAGCTAGCCGCTAGCAGCGAGAGGCAGTTCCAGCAACTCCGTGAGCTCCTGTCACAGTGGACAGCAGCTAACGTAAGCCCCCCAGGGGGGGAGGCTATTGCGGGTGGCGTCACAGTTTCGGCGCCCCGCACGGAAAGACTCATGCAGGAGTCACGACCGGGTGTCGAACAATCCACCCACCTACGAACGCGGCAGGACGACGCCGCCAATCAGCCCAGAACGGGATTCAGGACATCGGCCGCAGCTCTACCGGTTCCGGTGTTGGATCCGGAACCTACGCGATTCGCTGGGGAATCGCGGGACGAACTGACCGGCCACAGAGGAGAAGCGCCCGGGGGATATGGCCCGGCGCCTACTGGCAACGCGGAGCCGAGGCGTATGGAAACCTCTGGCTTGCGTTGGCGCGCACCGGACGAACGCGATCGCTACCCGGTACGCGAATGGGTCGACAGAGCTCGACCGGACGAACGGCACCGCAGAGATGACGGAAGAGCAATCTACGCGGAGCCCTCACCCCGAGGCGGGGACTACTTTCGATGGTCGGGGCAGCCGCCGGAGTTGCCCAAGTTCAGCGGAGACCCGAGGGAATGGCGCCGCTTCAACGCGGCATATCTCCAATCTACTGAGAGATGGGGGATAGGGGACGCTGACAACATCGGAAGATTGGCGCGCGCACTGGAAGGGCGTGCGCGTCACATGGTAGCAGGCCTGCTACTGTATCCGCGCAACGTGTCGGAAATATTGCGGACGCTGGAGGACGCCTTCGGCAGCCCGACACTCATCATCGCGCAGATACTGGAAGACGCCCGGAGGATGCCGAGTCTCGCCGACCACCCCGCGGACGAAGCAGTCGTGGATTTTGCGGTTTCGATACGCAACGTCATCACCACCGTGGACGGGATGGACGCTTGCTATCTCGACAACCCGCAGCTGCTAGCGGAGATGGTTGCCAAGATGCCGACGCAACTCCGGTGGGATTGGTTCCGCGATCGCCGCCGCGAAACGAGGAGCAGTATCTACGATCTCGCCGCTTGGCTTGACGAGATCACCGCCGGCATCACGCGCCACGGAGGTCTGTTCAGAATGGTGGCGAGGAACAGAGACAAGGAGCGCGCGGGTCAGCGCGACAAGTGCGCCGAGCCCGCCCGCCGCGAGAACGCTCGACGCGTCGAGCCAAGGAGTCACGTGTTTGCGACGCGCGACACGACGAGTGACAAGGAATGCGTATTTTGTAAGGCCAGCGGGCATAACTTACGCCGATGCAAACGGTTCGAGAAGAAGACCGTGGATGACCGCTGGGACTTTGTGCGGTCGTCCAAACTGTGTTACCAGTGTTTGGAATCAGGGCACAAGGTGCCAAATTGTGAAGCGAGAAGTTGTGATGTATGCGGAAAACACCACAATAGGATCCTGCACTCCTTCCGCACGGACAGTGTTGTGGAAGATGAAAGTGAGGACGCTGTGGACAGTGCGCAGGTGTTGTGGATAAATGACGGTGAGGTCCCGGTCACCTTCAAAGTGTTGCCGATCACTCTGAAGGGACCACGGGGGACCGCAAAAGTGTTCGCCTTGATGGACGAGGCTGCATCTGTAACCCTCCTGGAGGAGGGCGTCGCCCGCGCAATTGGTGCTACAGGGATAGCCGAGAATCTGATAATCAAAGGCGCGTGTGGACGAGGCAACACATACAGGTCACAGCGTGTAACGGTGACTTTGGAAAGTGAACAAAACGGGGAATTCGAGATCAGGGCGAGGACCATTAAGGACTTGGATCTTGTTCGTGAAGGTGGCGCGCTCGCGCAGACCGTAGGCGTTATCAAGCCGCAGTTGCTTATCGGCCTCGACAACGCGTCTCTAATGTTCCCGATCGACACCCCAGTGCTTCAAAGGGACGGTCAGCTGACTATAGTGACCGCACTGGGACCGGTCACGTACGGACGCCCCAAAGTGAAGGGGAATGACTCCGCGAGCGGAGTACTACAGGCGCAAATGTGCGCAATCGACTCCTTGGGAGTATCAAAGGAAAGAAGCCGCGCGGCGAATACGCGTGCAAGAACGGCGAAGGCTACCACGCAGCAACCGCCTAATCATGGGAAGGCGGGGTCGCTGCGGGCCCGAGACGATTTGCCGCCTGATGCGGTTCCGATGGGAAATCCGGAGCGACTCTCGGACAAGTCGCGGCCCGGTAGCACACTTCATACGGTTCCGACGGGAAGTTCGGAACCAAGGCGACTCACAGAAGGGTCGTGGCCTGACGGCCAGGAAACTTATGCAGTTCCGACGGGTAGTTCGGAACCAATGCGACTCGCAGAGGGGTCGTGGCCTGACGGCCAGGAAACTTATGCGGTTCCGACGGGTAGTTCGGAACCAAGGCGACATTAAGGAAAAGTCGCGGCCAGATGTCTCCACCTGAATGATTGCGGCTGGATGACTCATGGCCACACATGGATGCTGCCGGGTGATCACAAGCACGTGACGCGGAGCATCACTTCAAGCCCAGGCGATTCTAGCCTGGCATATGTAATGCGGTTCCGACGGGAAGTTCGGAGCTTAGGCGACTTAGGAAACTCAAGACAAGTCGCAGCCAGATGTCTCCGCCCGAATGGTTGCGGCCGGACGACTCTGGCAAGGATGCTGCCGGGTGATCACAAAGATGTGACGCGGAGCATCAATTCAAGCCCAGGTGACGCTTGCCTGGCACTCGCGGTTCCGGTGAGGATTCTGGAACTTAGGCGACTTAGGAAACTAAGATAAGTCGCAGCCAGACGTCTCCGCCCAAACGAGGTTGCGGCCGGATGACTCTGGCATGGATGCTGCCGGGTGATCACTATATGTACGTGACGCGGAGCATCACTTCAAAGTCCAGGCGGCGCCAGCCTGGCCCCTGCGGTTCCGGTGGGAATACCGGAGCTTAGGCGACTTAGGAAACTCAGGATAAGTCGCAGCCAGACGTCTCCACCCGAATGATTGCGGCTGGATGACTCTGGCAGTACAAGGATGCTGCCGGGTGATCACAAGGATGTGACGCGGAGCATCAATTCAAGCCCAGGTGACGCTTGCCTGGCACTCGCGGTTCCGGTGAGGATTCTGGAACTTAGGCGACTTAGGAAACTAAGATAAGTCGCAGCCAGACGTCTCCGCCCAAACGAGGTTGCGGCCGGATGACTCTGGCATGGATGCTGCCGGGTGATCACTATATGTACGTGACGCGGAGCATCACTTCAAAGTCCAGGCGACGCCAGCCTGCCCCCTGCGGTTCCGGTGGGAATACCGGAGCTTAGGCGACTTAGGAAACTCAGGATAAGTCGCAGCCAGACGTCTCCACCCGAACGATTGTGGCTGGACGACTCTGGTCGTACGAAGATGCTGCCGGGTGATCACAAGGATGTGACGCGGAGCATCAATTGAAGCCCAGGCGACGCCAGCCTGGCACATGCGGTTCCGGTGAGAATTCCGGAACTTAGGCGACTTAGGACAAGTCGTAGCCGGACGTCTCCGCCCGAACAAGGTTGCGGCCGGATGACTCTGGTAAGGATGCTGGGGAATCAAGGCGACTTCACGAAGGACGAGTCGCAGCCAAACGTCTCCGCCCGATTATGGATGTGGCCGGATGACTTTGGCCGTACAAGGATGCTGCCGGGTGATCACATGATGTGACGCGGAGCATCAACTCAAGCCCAGGCGATGCCAGCCTGGCAAATGTAATATGGAAACCAAGGCGACTTAGATGACAAGTCGCAGCCAGATGTCTCCGCCCGAGTATGGATGCGGCCGGATGACTCTGGAAGGATGACAAGGATGCTGATCACTGGACGTGACGCGAAGCATCACCTCAAGCCCAGACTTCTCCAGTCTGGCGTTGTGACCCGGAAGGCGACTCCATCAGGGCGAGTCGCGGCCTGGTGTCTCTGGTGACGCGAGGATGCTGCCGAGAGACCACGCTGAACGGGCCACAATCATCACCATCGGCGTGATAAGGGAGAAGAACGTGCAATCAGTCCCAGGGAATTCAGGTGCAGACTAGCTGCACGGGGGGAGTGTTACGGACAGATCGCACACCCCGTGCGGCGGCCCTGAAAAGGAATTCCAGCCGCCTGGCGGCGGGCGAGACGGTCGCCCGTCGGAACGCGGCCCGAAGAAAGGCCTCTAGGAATTGTACCGATTTTACATGTATTTTAGGAATGTATTAGATATAAGTAAGGATGAGTAAATAAATATGTAGAATAAATAGATATTACGGATATTATATAGCATAAATATGACTTGTAATTGTTGAACTGTTGGAACGGCACCGGTACGGTATAAAAGTGTAGCCCGTCCGGTGCCCATTAGAGAGAGACAGAGATATGGCTGTCTCTCTCCCCCGGCCGCTGATTGGCTGTACTTTCCCACTGTCGGGCGGTACGCGATCACGGCCGGGTATATAGAGGGCGCATTTTGAGAGAATAAACGAGTTCTGGTGTGACTGTTGAAACCTGTGTTTCATTTCTCCGCTCCCGCTCCTTGGACTACTCGCCGCGCCGCCAGCCTGGACCGCTTCGCCTCATTATACCGATTCACGGACCAGTTTCGGAAAGCCCTTATCAGGGCTATTGAGGTTGACTTGTCGGTTCAGTGCCCGCTCTTCCCGGCTCATACATCCATTCACCTCCGTCCGTATCCAGCTTACTCGGTAACTCGGTACGGCGGGGCCGTCTGGAACGTCACCCCTTACAACGGTGGCATAGTTGGGAGATTCCGAAGAAGGCCAGGCGTGTACATTTTTGAGAGTCATCGCACGTAACCCACGCCGGTTACACTAATCTTTTCAATTATTCCTCGTTCAGCCTTACATTCCTTACATTCATAAGGGATGGAAAAGTAGATAAGGATATTGAGAGAAGAGTGAATGCAGGGAATAGAATAAATGGTGCTTTTAACAGAGTGATTGGGAATAAGAATATGTCCATGGAAGCCAAGCTAGCGGTTCACAATGGCGTGCTAGTACCGACACTAATGTATGGAAGCGAAACATGGAACTGGCAAAGGAAGGATGAAAGCAGAGTGAATGCTGTTGTAATGCGCTCCCTCAGACGAATGTGTGGAAAATCATTGTATGACAGAATTAAAAACGACGATATAAGAAAGGAATGTAAGGCTGAGTATCTAAGGTGGCTTTTCGTAATTCGGTAAATCGGAATAATTGCATCAAGCGGAGAGTTCGTCACCCTGCCTAACTAAGTCCATATTTCACGAGTATTTAGTGAGATGACAGTTTCTAATTAGTGTCGTCTGTAATTATTATTATTAAGGGGTCCTCCTGACTGGAATGACCCCAGAATGTGGTTCCTTGACCCCAAATCATAATTGTCGAAGCATTTCAAGTGCGTTCGGGCTCTGCGTTAGATCATTTGTAATTACATCGCGCAGGGAAGAATCAAACCCGATTTCAATAATTTTTCGAAGGAAAAACATTAATTCTGAAATGTTATCGATTCGAAAAACTGTATACAAAAAAATAATTTTTACAATTTTTTATTGATACTTCAAAGACAAAGATGTTTTTTGAGATGGAAATAAATATGTCTTAGTATTAACCGGGTTTACGACCTATCACTGGCTAGTTAAAGTAATCACTTTATTTGCTGTGCAACTTTTTTCATTCTATACAACGTATTCGTATACAACGTATTACGAACAGCGATACAACTCGATCAAGATGTAAACGGATGTATATATATATATATATATATATATATATATATATATATATATATATATATATATATATATATATATATATATATATATATATATATATATATATATATAGATATATATATATATATATATATATATATATAAATATATATATATATATATATACATATATATATATATATATATATATATATATATATATATATATATATATATATATATACATACATACATATATATATATATATATATATATATATATATATATATATATATATATATATATATATATATATATATATATATATATACATATATATAAATATATATATATATATATATATATATATATATATACATACATACATATATATATATATATATATATATATATATATATATATATATATATATATATATATATATATATATATATATATATATATATATATATATATATATATATTGTGTATTTTATCCTGACGCATTGAAATAATTATTTCTTAGATTAAGTTATTGGAGCAAAAACTTTTATTTATAAACCTGAAAATAATTTTTTGGTACATGCTTAGACACGCAAGTTTTTTAAAAACTTATTTAGTAATATAAATTTATAATTAAGTTAATTGAATAAAAAATATTCTAATTTATATTTTTCACTAGTCATGTCAGACAGGTGATGTCAGTAACGATGAAACCCGATCATTAGTCAAATAAAATAAATATGAAAAAACTATATGGTTGTTATTTTATTATTTAAAATGTGTTCCACCAAGAAATGTCGATACAAAAATTTCATCCGAAGAACATTAGATTAATTTTGGGAAAAAGCATTGAATAAATAATAACAAAAAGTGTATTTTGTTTCCCAATACGTTCCTGGTACGTACGCACGAGTATGGTCCAAGTGAAGATGAAATTTTTGTAATTAATGAAGTCCGTTTGCAACAAGTGGAGAGACGTGACTCGACGAGGACATACTTTACTTCGTGGCCATTCCATTACTATCCTTACCATGCCACCACGTGACTCTTCACATCGTCGAACAAAGAATCAAACCTCTTACCTATTTTCCTAAGATTTTAATTTTAATTTGTTATTGCGCGTTAAAATATGAATTTATAAACGGCCAACTAAAAATGTTTAAATTATAAATTAAGCTAATATTAAGTTATATTAGAAAATATTAGGTTTGAACTACATTACAAGATTTTTTTGATGTGTCTAAAAATATACGTTCTGATATAAATTTAAAGACCTGCATATTTACAGTAAAAAGGTGTATTAGATTGAAAAAAATTAGAATCGTTACATTATCAATAATTATAATTTAAAATGATAAAAACGTTTAGCACTTTTTCCATTCCTCACATTTTTTTATTTTACTTATACACATTTTCATAGAATGAGTGAAGGAAAAATAGCAAAAAAAATATATTAGGAGAATGTGGTTGATAATAGAAGCAGATAAAAACCGAGGAAATCTTGACCTGATCAAGTATTTCAAATGTTTGAATATAGTCAGGCCAGGAGTAGGAATAATCGGTGGGTATGTATGACGAGATGCATGCATGTGGAAGAGGCGAAGATTTTTTGCAAAGACAGATTGATGTGGTATCCTATTCTCTCTGTCTGAAGAGGCGTGATGGTTAGTTAGTTAGTTTTTATATTCATTTAGCATTCTTCAAAAATAAAATGAAAAATGTACATTCAATCATAAAAATACGATTAAATTACAGCCAGCGCCAAATCTAGCGCCCCGCCACTTGCTGATAAGGAACGGGAATACAGAAGATTGTAAATGAGTGCGAACATTATTCTCTCGTCGAACATTATTCTGTCGAATACAGAAGATTGTAAGCGAGTGGCCGGGCGCCAAGTGAGCCCAAGTAGGTCCGGCACTGATTACAGCGCACCGCGCCGAATTGGGTACGTTTGAAGAAAACTCACCAATATTTCATGGCAGCAATAAATTACTTAATCATCACTTGAAATAACTATGACCAAAATGAAATACAGAGGGCCTGAGAGGGGAAATCGTCTAATAACGATTCAATTATTCAGAATAACGATCTCACCTTTGGGCGGACAGTTATTGCCCACCTTTAAATCATATCCTTGTATAATTATAATATCGTTTTCCAAATAACTTGTTTAAGCGATTTCGTGATGTATCGGTACTCTGTACCTGCTCACCAAAATGGCTACAATCAATATTTGGTCAATTAATCGTAAGTTATTCAAATGTTTATTGTAACCATTATTTTATAGAATAAAATAACAACTAAATATTGTAGTTTTTTCCACATAAATTTTATTTGACCAGCGTCCGGGTTTCGTCGTAACCGACATCGAAATGCGCCATCGGTCACTGGTCATGTAAAATTGATGTGGAAAAAAACATTAAGTTGTCATTTTATTACATAAAATGCAGTTCCACCAAGAAACAACTTCTAAGTAACCATTTTTGTTTTCTCTTAATACGTTTATACTTTTTTCTTCCTTTTATTTTATTTTATAAGTATCTTTTGGTCTCATTTTGATGGCTATACTAATTTGCGAGTGATTTTAATGAGAAACGATATAATTGCTTTGAATAATTACAATATGTAACATTATGTTTTGAGAAACCAAAAGCAATCAACGTAACATAATATGATCGGATGAAGTTGACTTTCGAAAGATTTCTCACTCGTAAGTGAAGTCCACAAAATTCAGACTGTGCCCAAATCTTTATTCACAAATCTGAGTTTATCAACTAAGGAGTTATTTTTATTGATATGTCAATATATAAATAACTTCTACGAGTAGACAAACCTAGATTTGTGAACAAAGATTTGGATGCATTCAAAATATTGTGAATAAAAAACTGGTCATATTAGAAGTTAAATAAAAATAATAATCACGTTTTTAGGCGTCTCCTAGTATTGTAAAATAATTCGGAAATAATATTACATCAATTTTATTCAGATCTCTACTAAATAAAATACTTACTCAACTCAACCATAGATGGTGCCGAGAACTCAGATGTGTCAATTAAAGGATATATATACAACTTTGAGTACGAAAATTAAGTAGTAAGGTTGTCAATCATGGGTAGAATAGTGAATGTTACACGTGTACAAAGTAATCACTTCAACCAGCCTATGACAGATGGTAGGACCTGTAAATACCTAGACTTCCATATTCTTTCGTTAATTGATTCGGCAGTGACTTTGTGGTAAAATCCATACATTTTTAATTAAAGTTTTACTTAGTAAATACCGCTATTTCTTTATATCTAACCTTAAACTCTAAAATTTGGAATTGTTCACATATATGGTGTTTTAAATTGATGTGGAATACATCGAAACACGTCTCACAATACATTTTAAGAAATAGTGTATTTATTATATAAGTAAAACAGAAATAAAAAAAATCCATGTTCTTGAACAATGTTGAGATGACAAATATGTGAGTGAAGTATTGCATATACATTTCCAAGAAAAATAATCATTCTTATCATACGTAACACTTATATTTAGTGACGAATTCTACCTAATTTTTGCGAGTGGTACAGCAAGAATTTGAATAAAAGAGAGGTGTGATTTGGAAGTTCCATCATGTTCATGTGAAAATTAGTAAAATCTTATTATACGGCTCTAAATTAATTTAGTATAGCATCTTTACTGAGAATTTAGTTTACTGAACCTCGGGGTGGTACTATTGTTTGGTGTCCATTCAAATTTGTTAGTCAGCTCTCATACGATTCAGCTGTTGACCATCTCGTTGATACTATAACGTATAGAACGTACCTCAAACCAGTTGTATGATTTATTCTCAAGATCTTATAATAATTATAGAGAAGGTTGGACGTTAAAAATGCACTTAAATGGTCGTAAATATATTGATCATGATATTGCAAGGGATCGTTACTCTTGTTTGATTAATGATACGAAAAAATAAAGCGATGATTTATGTTAACATACCAATAATAATGAAAATATAAAATAAAGTATAACGCAAATCCAGAATCATTAATATATTGTATTTATTATGTACATGCATATATATGTGTATATATATATATATATATATATATATATATATATATATATATATATATATATATATATATATATATATATATATATATATATATATATATATATATATATATATATATATATATATATATATATATATATAAATATATATTTATATATATATATATTTATATATATATATATATATATATATATATACACCCCTGGACAAAAAAATTTACGAGTCCTCAAAAAAACTAAAATTGACACATAATGAATTATTCTTGATATTTAATTAGTTTTTTTTTGTATTGTTTAACATATGTGATGACTACTCGTTACTTCAAGGTTAAAATGAAAGATCTTACTCATGAATTGTACTTAGAAATTGCCATTATATACCAGGTATCAGATTATCCGAACCTTAGAGACCCATAACGGTTCATTTATGGTCGAGCGTTTGTGATGGAGTAATAAAAGACATGTAATTTTTTAATTCATATTTAAGAAGAAGGTTCTAATCGCTTTATTTTAAATTAAGGTATTTTACATTTAAACATATTTATAACATTTTAAAATATTTAATACTTAGTGAATTCACCTTTATTTTTTATAACATGTAAAATTCTATTATTTAACGAAGCGTAAAGCGAATCTTAAATTTCTGATGTTATTTCTTCTTCCTAAACTTGAATCAAGTTTTTTTTTAATTCCTCAATGTTTTTTTATATTTTTTTCCCAACTTTTTTTTTCATAATCGCCCATAAATTTTCTATCGGGTTCAAATCAGGACTATTCCCGGGCCACGTCAACGATTTTAAGCCAATTTTATCCTTGTATTCAATGATCTGTAAGAAAAACAATAAATTATTTATCAAGTGGTCTACAAAGTGCATTAAAAAATAAATATTTGTACTCACAGTGCGGACTCTATGGCACGGCGCAAAATCGTCCTGAAAAATCGGGTCCGCGGTATACTGCGTAATGTCCTCGATTGTTGGAATAAGATGGTTTTTCAACACTTTTTTGTACTGGATGGCATTCATCGTACCCTGTATAAAATTTAGAGGTCCCAAACCGTACGCTGTCATGCACCCCCAAATCATGACGTAGGGTGAATGTTTAACGGTTCGAGTGACGCACGACGGATGGTATCTTTCCCCAAGTTTTCGTCGAACTATCTTTCTGCCGTCTGGACCAAAAAGGTTGAATTTTGATTCATCAGAGAAAATAACATTTTGCCAATCCTCCAAGGTCCAATTCTGGTGCTCCTTCGCCCAATCCAGTCTAGCCTTCTGCATTTTGTTCGTCAGTAATGGTTTCTTTGCGGGACTTCGTGCTTGGAAACCATGCTCCAACAGCCGCCTGGACACTGTTTTTACATAAAATGTTGATTAGCTGGTAGACTGCACCTCTGCGTGTATTTTAAGTGCCGTTAAAAATCGATCGCGCATAACAATTTTTTTTATTAAGCGATCATCTCGGGCAGATGTCGCGCGCCCCCATCCGCTTCCTTTTTGCCGTTCTATGGATCCAGTTTCTTGGAATTTTTTTAAATAAAAACCTCACTGCACCTTCTGAATACCCAACTCAACGAGATATTTTACAATTAGATATGTTTTGTTGCGACAGTGTGATTATTTTGGATTTTATCGCAATCGACATTTGCTTTGCACTTTCCATGATTGTTGTGTTATGTTCCCTCAAACGCGGGTAAAACAAAATTGTTGAGACATTTTAAAATGTAAATATTGTAGAAAGGCGACACAAAGTGTCTTTAATTTATTGAACAAATAAAAGAGGTTTCGATAAAGGATTTCTTAGAAAAAGAGTTCAGCAAAGTCAAGGCGTGCGGTAGCAAGTAAACTCGTAAATTTTTTTGTCCTGCGGTGTATATATATATATATATATATATATATATATATATATATATATATATATATGTTTATATATATATATATATATATATATATTTATATATATATATATATATATATATATATATATATATATATATATATATATATATATATATATATATATATATATATATATATATATATATATATATATATATATATAAACATATATATATATATATATATGTTTATATATTTATATATATATATATAAATATATATTAATATATATATATATATATATATATATATATATATATATATATATATATATATATATATATATATATATATATATATATATATATACATATATATATATATATATATATATGTATATTTATATATATATATATATATATATATATATATATATATATATATATATATATATATATATATATATATATATATATATATATATATATATATATATACATACACACATGCTCTAATGGACTGAGTGAATAATCAACATCGCTGATTTCACATAATGCACATAGCTTAATGCCATTTATAAAGAAATACATTGTATTGCTACTTACTAGGTACTTCTAATAAAATAAAACGGAATAAGAGACTTCTCTCGTAGATTCGTAGATATATTTACTCATATAAGAGGTAAACCTTTTGGACCCAGCATAGGTGAGCTCGTTGGATGTTAAACAGGACCATAGTTGGTGGACCTTTCCTGCCTCCAACTATGGTGGGCCTTTTAGGGCTAAATATTGGCAGTATAAGCCAACAAAAGAAAGGCTATTGAATTTACATTGATTGCCAATTGGGCCCTTGGTTTTTTCATTCATTGCTTTTATTTAAAATACGTTGTCTTAAAAATCCAAGTTTGATTGATCTGAAAAAAAGTCATATCTATAGGAGGCTCCATTTTTTAACCTTTGGCCGGACAATTTTTTCAAAATTAAATAACGTACATATGTTGGTGCCTACATACATATGCATAGATTAAATGCGCTTTGATTGTAATTTTGATCGGTATTGTTTAAAATTCGCAACACTATATCTGAATCCCTTATCCTGTGTAGTGTGAGGTTAAGTTAGTGGTGCTCGGGACACGAGCAGCGCGGCGCGACGCGTCGCGCGGCGTGCGGCGCCGGCCGTGCTGGGCACCGGGCGGTACTGCCTACTCGCATCTACGTAACGTCGGATACTCGCGCGGACAGCCAAACTCCGAATAAAAACTGGCCTGGCAACATTCCGCACAATTCACCTGGCAGACCGGTGAAAAAACGGCTAATGGTTGTATTAGATTCCGTGTTCTACCGCGGCGCCGAGTCCCGGTTCCAGAAATGGTACATCTCGTATTTTATTCAATTCGATACATAATAACGACCTCACCTCTCCACCCGATAATGTTCGACGTCCTTGCCAACCCTTTAACCCCGCGCCCCGTGCAATAGCTCAAATCCAACCTGTTTCAGTATCCTTGTCTACCCAAGTACCTAGTATTGTCGATAATGTCTCAACTCTTGCCTATTTCTTAGCTTTCTCTGTCGATTTCAGATGATTTTTCTTTTAACTGTCAATGAATTATTTACATCCGTTATTAATATTTTTATTGTTATTGTATCTACTTACAGAATTAATGAATGACCGATAATTAAATGTAAACTATCATCATTATTTTCACAATGCGCCTTAAAATTTATTTCATTTTATTTGGGAATTTAACAGAACAGTTATATCAAGTAATATATGTACTTAACGCGAGTATCATAAAACAAGTGCTTGTATCGTTCCAATTACAAAATTCCACATCTGTAAAAATACCTGGAAGAATGGGGAGAGGGACGAAAAGGGGAAAGATCAAAGCTCAAGTGAAAGACAAATTGTACGAAACGAGGGAGACACACCACGATATCAATGTCGACTTACAATGTTAAACGATCTCAGCGCTGACGTTGTCGAGTTAAACATATCAATATTTCCATAATCACAGTTAACCAATTTTGATGAACGATAAGTACGGACTTTGATAATAATGCAACAAAGAATATATTCAGCCTAATTATAACACAATTTCATTAATTTCATTAGCCTAATACTGGTGACCCGGTGCCTAATAACCCACAAATTGTGGTACACATCAAATTTATATTACCTTCATGTTATTTATTCACTAAAGCTACATCAATAATATCAGTCAGCGAATAAGTCGTATGTATCGGCCAGTGTAATGCTAAAAATAACTCGGAGTATGAATCAAGTGAAAGTATTTTTAAAGCGAAATTCTTTCCAACGCCCCAAAACATCTAGAAGTGGATACCGATTCAGGTGGGAGCCGGAACATCTCAAAATGACCAACTTATTACTTATTATGAAACGAGCCATTGTTATTCGACCTGCTGGCGGTGTGGACTCAATTCCTATGGAATGTGTTTCTTGTACACTGCCAACATGAATCTAGGAATATTGGGATAATCCGTGGAGACAAGTTATCTTTCTACCAGGGTTTACTATCGCATGAAATACTGAGGTACCGTAAAGTGGGTATACATTGCACCAAAATACTGCATTTTTTCAAAAAATTGTCTATTCAGATCAGGTTTTTTTACTTTTTCTGAGGTTTCAACTATTGCAATGTAATAATACATATACCTGTAACATGTCTGATACATTTTTAAATTTTTATCTATTTTGCCTGTATTTTTTTTTTATATTTATATTTTGGTGCAAAGTATCCCGGGGTAAAGTACAACTTTGCACCATGATATTTTCTCTACACTTTTCGTACTAGAATCCAAATTGATGTAAAGTAAAGGCTATCCTACAAGTTTCGTTGCACCTTATGAAGGGTTTTGGCTCACAGTTCGCTAAATGCAGATTATAATATTGTATAATTATGGAAAAATAAGACACTTGATAGAAATTTTAAAAAAAATATTGAAAAATCTAACAAAAATGATCTTTTTTTCCAATACTGAAGGTTCAAAATTATATAAAATACAAGGTGGATATTAAAACATATCGTACTACATAGGTAATAGGAATTAAAATTAAATTAGGTCTAAATATGGTCAAGTTCCAGGACGGTAAAGAAACTTCTTTTGGATTGCATTTTCGGTTCTTTTATGGAACCCACTACATCCTTCCAAGAATATTGAAGAAAGTCATCCTTCATCGGCCACTTCCACGATTTGAGACTCTCCTGCATGGATTTAACAGCTCTGTCTTTCTTTATTTCCAAAATCTGTCCCGGAAATTTTTCTCCTTCATAATGAAATACAACATATTCTCCCACCTTCTTTTTTACTGGTCCTAATGAAATGGAAGAACAAATACGATAACTGGTTTCAGTCATCGTTTTTGTTCTTCTCCCTCTTCCTCAAAGCTTCCGTGTGAACTATTATCAGTTAATGATAAATATGCTGGAAGTTTCGATGCGGAAGATGGGATCATTGATGTAGTTGGTTCAGGTAGCATTTGTGTTTCGTCAACGTTCATTTCGACATCTGGATCGTGAGCAATGCTCTTACCTGGTTCTATCGGTATCGTTTTCCTGCGTTTTAAGACTGAATTCTTTGGGTTGAATCTATTTTCTTCCAAAAACTGTTGAAAACTCTGGCGCACGTCATCGTCATAAGCTTTTAATGGCAACCGATTAAGCAACTGACTAGTTTTAGCAACAGTCAAGGTTTTATGCCTTTGCAAAAATGATCTTATCCATTCAGAGCCTGGTACGTTGTTCTTTAATATTCGTATTCTTCTGCCAAATCTATCCAAATAGGCTATAAGAATGTAGCGAATGTTAAAAACACTCACTGGGAAACCGTACTCACTCATGTCTACTATGCAGTTTACGAAGGATTGCTCTTCGCCCTTGTCACATATCGGAGGTCCTTTGAGCTTATAGTTAATCGTCCTTCTGGGGATTTTGAAAATTTCTTCAGCCTTTCTTTGACTGATTGTACCATTTCGAATGGCCTCCAAACACTGCTCCACTCTCTTCGGTGTAAAATCGCAGTATCGTCTGGCATAAGGCCGCTGTTTGTGTGTTCTTGAGATTTTTGAAAAAAATATACCATCAGGAATTAAGTAAGTACACAAAACCTATAGATATTTAGCAAAAATGTCAAGTTGTATTAGCCGTTTTAAGACTTTTCATCAAATTAATTAACTATGGCCTTTTGTGGATACTTTGCACCTGGTGCAATGTTACCCCAAATGTGGTCAGTACAAGTCAGTTCTTAAAAAATATTATTTTTACATAAACTTGACAACGTAACTAAAAAATACAGCATTTGAGAAAAGCAGGGCTTACCTACCTACGATTTAGAGACCACTCACTTGTTGTAACTTGTTTCAGTATACTGATTACACTGGATTTTTTCGGACACAATTTTCAGACAGAAAACTTTCTTTACATTCGGACAGGAAAAACGCATTGAAGCAATAGCGACCGAATGTTACTTCTGTAAACCAAAAAGTAGATTGAAGTGCCATCTATCAGAAACAAAAGAAAGTAGAATGAAAAATGACATGTATCAGAGATGACCAGCTCCACAATTTCTTTACAGAAGGTGGTGCAAAGTATCACCCATGGTGCATACCCACTAAGTATACCCACTTTACGGTATGTTATGATAACCAGCGGTAGGTATAACAAGCTTTGTATAGTTGAAAATAATATCCTTCCGTGTTATTAAGATAATATGTTTCTGCCCCATAATCGCCTATAGGACTGTTGAGAATCACTCAATATCGTCAAATGCCAATTATTCTCACTAAATTCCATTATTTTACTATATTCCAATATTTTGTAATTTATCTTGTTTTTTCCCATTCATTTGCTGAAATTATTGTCCCAATTACATCAAAATACTATTTTTGGAGTTAGATTCATTTAGCAACACCATGTCAAAACTATCTCCTCTTACTTCATCTATGACTATCAATAATATTTGTATTATTGTGATCTTAGTCTCTCTGATAACGTTTTGTTTGTGAGTGAATGAGATGAAAATCATTTGGAACTTGACAATATTAACCCACTCGCCGCTAAAAACAAATCGAAATAAAAAACTATTAAAAAAGTACATTAAGATGTTCTTTCGTTTTACTTTTAATACTCGTATACTGTTCTTTCTTGTAATCGATTATATAATGTTATTATTTCTATATTTACAAGCAAATGTTATGTAATATGAAAAAGATAAGATTATTAATATTTTATATAATGAGCTTTCAGGGCTTGCACAATTCACCTAAGGGTTTGGAATAAATAACAATAAGTAATTACTTTTTACAGTATACTTTTTTAATAACACCTTACTAAGTTAAACCTGTCACAAGACGTTCATTTACATTATAAAAAAATGCTCAAGATTTATACATCCCCAAATTGTTGACAAAACGACACAGCAGACCTACTCGCCTCATTAATATCGAGTTTATTTTTTTAAATAAAATAATTCGCAATACTTATGTATATACACATATATACGAATCGCAATTTAGTTAATTACAAAATGTAATAGATACACACATTTATTTATTGTTATGCGTGAATATTTTATACATATTGGATCTAAATACTTGGTGCGGCGTCAGGTAGAAAACCGCAGACGTATTTATTTTTATATCTTAATGAATACATTATAAATGTATAATATTACTGGGTGTAACGAATGTTATTTATAATCGTAATTATAATAACAAAATATCTGTGGTATCGTATAAAATCTTATTATATAACTAATCGTTATAATGACGAATAAAAATGCGAAGAAAAAATATTTAAAATTCAAATGAACAAAGGCACAAATGTGCCAATGCTAGATATTATTTGATAAAAATAATATGTCCTTCATCCAATTTGGTTTTAAAATCTATTATCCACCTCCAACGATGCATAGGGCATTGCAATTAAGCAGTCTTCCTTTCCGCATAAATTAGTGTGCATTATTTATCGTTAGGTAATCATTCTTCCACTTCGGGTAACAGTCGTGGGCCAAATTATTATAGTCATAATCTACTCGCTGATTCACTAAGACGATTTTGTCAATTATTAGATTTTGTAGTTATTTTTGTCAAGTAAGGTTGCGATACCGCTCTTCCCTTTCTGTTACATGCGATATTATGATGTGGGTTTTAAAATTCTGGTGTCCTATTACAGAGCAGCCTTCGCATCCCGTAGACACAGCGGTCATCTCGTCTACGGGTTGATACTTTTTGCACTTCTATGTAACTGTACTATACATGTAATCTAAGTACTTACTACTGCATCACAGTTTACTTTGTTCTATGTTCTTTAATTTAATATCCTTTCTATCCAAATGTACAAAATATTCGCAATTATTAAAAAATATATCATTATACGCATGAATAAATACGTTTAAAAACCTGGTAGTCTTTATGTACCTATATTAATGTTTCGACTTTTTCAAAAACACGAAAGAAGACAAAACATCGTTTTACTCTACTAAAACACACACTCCATGCCTATACGAAATTCATAGCAGATCTTAAACGCGTGACGTAACTGGGATACGTTTTCTGTCTGTTTTTCTAAGTAGGTATCCAAAATGAATCCCTTTAGATTGTTAAAAACCGCCTATTTTTTATCGTTTAAAATACTTATATGTATTCGTGTACAAATATATTTATAAGTCTTTTTATTAACAAGTACATATATTTAAAACACATCAATATTTCGTATTATTCTTTCGATATATTTTAAAGTGGCGATTCTCAATCTATAGGGCGCAGAGTAAATATGTTTATTGAGGAAAACAAAATGGAAATGAAAACTTAACAATTTTCTGGCGAGCCTCATGCACAAATGATGTATTGAATTTGGTTGCATTTTATTAATATCTGCAAAAGGGTTTTTATGAAATAGAGTCATTATGGAATGTTCATAAATTATTAAGAAGTTTAAAATATGAGAATATATAAATAAAAATGTAACTATAATTTGGAACATATTTATTTTATATTAGATAGCTAAATAACAAATATTGTTTATCATTTATAACATTATACGTTTTTCAGGCTCCTTAGTATAAAACATTTTGAGGCATTCAGCATTCCGATTCAAGACCGTATACATATGATCAATATCATTACTGATTATATGTATTATTATTAACACGGTTGTCATTGAAGTATCCGATGTATGAAGTATTAGCAAGGTCTAATCGTACCGTATCATGTCGAAATTATCCGCAAAAAATACCTTTTTGACAGCTAGACCCAAATTCTTTGTGTGGGATATGAAGTAACCTAAATGTTCATAAGTAATTAGGTTATTTTGCAATCTACATAAGATGATTGACCCTGTGCTAGACCTTAATTGTTTAATAGTCAAATTATTACCATTGAACGAGACAATAATGCCCAAGCTGAACGATAATATTTGATGGAAGTAGGAAATATTTCTTAGCTACATACATACTTATGTATGATATGAGTGGCTTAAAATCTTATTTCGTAGATATAACAAGTATATTGCATTTTGTACCTACTTACCATTATAGTACTACTTATCGTTTGATTTCTAACAATTTTTAAAAAAATCTGTACAATATATTATTTAATATTTTTACAGCAACTGGCATTTAAAGCGGTGTTTATGTTGTTGTTAAAACTAGACATTTCTAAATAAAACCGCTCATTTGGTTATTATGTTACAGATAAAGGAAACCGTATAATATACCATTCGTGACATCCAAATCTAAACAAGTATAAACTTGCGCATTTTAGATGAGATGCATTAAGTCTTACGTAGGCTCGCATCTACCGTATATATACTCGTTTGTATGTGTAATCTTGACTTTACTTATAAATATAGAGAGTAGTACTTATACACTGAAAATAGTTGATGTAAGTAGATCAAAGCGTAAAAACCTAAAATGTTTTCCTGCGCTATGAAAGAGTAGCGATTTGATTTGATCATAAGCAACCAAACCAGGCAATGGTAATTGTTTGTTATCGTTGCGTCTTCCATCTGGAAAACTCCGATATGATATTTATTTACTAACTTATAGCCCTTTCAAACATTGTAGATATCAAAATAAATATTATATTCAAACGATAATATCCACATCTACGTGGCATCCAGCAACGAATATTTCACATTTAGAATAAAAAGAGGATAAAAGCGTCACTATTAACCAAAAATATTATTATTTAATCAATCAAAACGAGAAGCTACTAACTAAGCATCAAGCCGCTTCTCCCCAGGGGTAGGCAGAGAGAACAGAACGCCACACCACTCTGTCTTTGCAAACATTCTTCGCCTCTTCCACGTTCATGCATCTCCTCATCAGCCAATTTTTCTGATTTTTTCAAAGACACAGATCTCATTAGGCAAAGGCATTACAATGTAACATCAATAACAAATAAAATATATAGTTTGCAGTCTAAAAACATGGTTCACAGTGCACGTGCAAACTATATACATATTATAAGGCAGCGACAGAAAGTTGCGAGTGCGTGGCGCCAGCCAATTCAGTCTCAACTATTGATATGAGAAATGTGTTTCAAATCTTTAAGAAAAATCTCGAGGGTGTTTCTTCAGTTGAAAATACTTGATCCAACATCAAAAACATCCACCTAACGCATCATCGAAAATTATCCCAAATGTTAACCGCTCGGCGATGTGCTATGTGTGAATTCCAATGCTAGGTTCGACATAATGTTTTCGGTTACATTTAGACATTTCTGATCGATTTTTTAAAATTTAACAAGTGAAAAAATAATGATACACATTTAATAATAATAAAAATGATATAGAATTAAATTTAAGAATAAAAATGTCCTCATAAAAAATACTAACCTTCACTATTGCATTTAAGATTCACTGTATAATGTTTAAAATAAGCAATGAAATCAAGATATGACGCCGTGTTTACACGTGGGTTTGGTTATTTTTAAACCACTATTATTTTTATTTAAAAATTATATTAATACTGCAGGCAGATGTAGATCAAAATGATCAGCTGTAAAAAAATCACGTTTTAGTTATATTCATTCCTTCATATTATGTATTTGAGTTACATATTATGTATATAAATAAAACGTACTTTTTTTTATTAATCGTTTTCAAAAATAAATTTGCTAAACGTCCTTGTTTTTGAAAACAGTTTGTCGTTATGTCATAAACCAAAAAGTATGTTTTCACAGACACTTGATTTTGTAATAAAATCATTAACATGAGAGAAAGCAGGAAAATACGTTCTTTACTTGCGAATCGTGGCAATTTATCCTCATTTCATGGAAACGTACAGTTTTTTTTCTGGGAATACACGAATTACACATCAAGATAGAATCGACTATTGTACGGAAAGAAATATAAGCTAATAAATTATTAAAACAAAAATCCCTTGAAAATAATCTGTTTATCATCATCTCAGTACCTATATATCTACATACATTATTTCACTCCCAAGTATATTTTAGTATACCATTGCAGATAAAGCCTCTGCTATGCAACCGTTAGGTTCAAATGTGTATTATACTTCGCCGACTGTTATGCCTACCTAGCAGTATACTATACATAACACATTCCTATAATATTATTATATTATAGATGTACCTACATAAGCTGCACAGGTACATTGGTACCTTCTTGTGGAATGACCAGGGCTGATCCAAAGTCAGGAAATGTTAAATAATATTTTAATATTAACCAACCGAAACTAAACGATAGGATAATTCATTAAGTAACATATACGCAATATGAATTTACCACTACTAAGATAATTTAGTACTTTAATAATGATCATGCGATGAGAATGTAAGTATATCACGTATATGTACTAGGTTTTTTTAAAATAATTTTTTAATTAATTCACAGTAAAATTATACCAATTGTATACAGAGAAATTCAAAACCACATATGGAGCCGATACGTATAACTAAGTTTGGAGTAAGTTATATGGCATAATATTACTTACATGTAATTAAACTTGCTAAAAAAAGATAAATGCAAAACGCGATAACATTTTTTTAAATATTTATTTTAATGTCTGTTCTATTTTCTCATTTCTATACTATTTATCGTAATTCTTATCTTACTTCTGTATAAAATAGGTTTGGTATTATATTCTTGCTTCAACATTTGAGTTTCACCATTTATACTTGTTTATTTTGTACCAGTATTTAAAGCATGTAATATGTTTGTGTGTTACCAAGATGTATATACTCCTAACCAAGTATACATTTTTTAGTTTATAAATACTTTTGTGCAATACGTTTTATAATGGATTCAGAAGCATACTTTTCTGCCTTAAAATGTTTGTGTTTTTTTAATTATTATATTTAATTTATACTTATTATCTTGAGGACAACCCTGAACAGCCAGCCTGAAAGTAATCACGGACGAGGTCGCTTCAAGGCTATGGCTGTCAGATGGTCCAAATCGACGCCATCTTGGTCCAAAACATTCTCTTCAGAGATCGTTCTGGTGACGTCACAATGGCGATTCCATCTTGGCATTATAACACCAATAAAATTCCATCTGAATTTAATAACTAATTTACCAACCTATTTTTTTCTCTTTAATGTAGGTACGGCAATCACAACACGAGAGTGTCGGCTGAGAGTAGATTTGTATTTAGAATCTAAATTGGGAATTCGTATGAGCAATCAACAACTTCAGCGCTTTTTTATAACATTATTTTTGTTTAGTTATGTTAACTAAGTCATAAATAGTTATATGATTGTTAAATACCGCAATGATTTAATAACATTAATAACATTTTATTTATTGCTTTTCGTGAAAATGCTGTAAGCTACTAATATCTTAACTGGTAAGTATTTGTCACAGAGTTTTCCGTGACCATATAAAAGAATCACTAGACAGTTAATTGAAATGATAATATTATTTACATCATGTTTATTCCCTAGTTTAAGCGCAGGGACCTTTTCATTCTCCTCAAATCGGTCCAGAAATCCTAGGGGTTAAATAATAGATATGACATGTACCAGTATCTGCTACTTCTGACTCCAGATCAGATAGTTGCGAGTTCATATCAGGTTGGGGTCACCAATGAAAAAATGTAATGGTAGGTAGTTACTCAACTCAGATCATAAGGATATGATTTTTTAAGAAAATAATTATTAAAACCTATCACGGTATTTTGTTTCATGGAAACTGGTGTATTTTTTTGATTGATTGTTAATTAAGGATTTACACAATCTAATGATAAACGAAAATAAAGTTGTACAGTTAGGATAACGCGGGGGTGGTCAGAAGTTCTTGGTTGATTTCGAAACAAAAAATATATTACCCACTTCCCAAAGCTCCATTCTGTCTCCGAGGGCCTTTAGTAACCACTAAAAGATGTCTATAGCACGTCACGTATATATGTCGTTCACTTTAATATTTCAAACTGAACGATGAATGATAAGGAGAGTTATATTGCCATCCTACAAAGTTAAAAAGGTTTTTTTTTAATATACAAAATAGATCTCTATTGCGCCCACGGGACGGTTGGGCGGCACTGCCTCTGTTGGGAGCCTATGATCTACGCTAGGAGTAGGGAACCTTTTCATTTCCAAAGGCCACATTTATTTATATAATTCAACATAAGGCCACGTTTGTAAAAAAATCAATTGAATCCATTGACTACTTTTCGAGTTTTGCGGACACAAGGTACGAAAGCTGAATTTCCATACATAAAGATATTCAGATTTTTTATGGTACAAGTCGAAATGCCGTATGAGAGTAGCCGAGTAGTAGATTAGTACGGCCAAGACGCCGTATGCGGCCTTACTGCTGCCGTTTCCCCACCTCTGGTCTAGGCGATGACGGATGAGACCTCTATTGTCATATTCGATTTTTGGCACCACCATTTCCGAATCGGAACACGTTGACACTCTTAGGCGGCAGTCCCAAGACACGTCGCAGTCGTAGTTTTCTTATCTTTTTAAGGATTACATAAATTAAAGTCTATTGCGTTTTTCCCTTTACGTTTCCTGGTAAATTTAAGGTCTCTTACACCCAGTATTCGCTGCAACACCTCTTTTCAAAAGTTTACTGCTATGGGCCTTGGTAAGTTAACACGACTTGAATCCGAATAACAGTATTATAAGGATGCAAGCATTACAGTGGCGATACTTGATTTTTTCAGCATAGCAAGTATCAGACATAAAAAAAAATAGGATAGGTTTTCGTTTTACAATTTTTACTTAATTTTAATAAATTGAAAGCTTTAATTTAAGAATTTTACCTATCGTTGTTTTTAATTGTGTACATATTGAATACATTTTCATTAATAATTCATATAGAATAAACTTATTCTATAATAATAAAAAAGGTAAATTTGCACAAAAGTGAACCTGTGACCCGTGACCTCATCAAGCAATACTTTCCAATCGGCACTGGTGTGGTTACTAGTTTCCATCGCGCATGGCGTGACGTCACCACCAAAGAATGCAGATGCAACACACAAGAATCAAGGTAGGTGAGTACTTTGCTGAGGGATAAATAGTAGGACATCATTACAGCGCTGTGTGTACGATACAAGCCTGATGTGTTAAGGTGAACAATTTTTTGATCTATTCACAAGCATCGGTAATGCAATATATGTACCTCAAAAATCTTGCAAAAGAAAATAATTAAAATACTCATTCACAACATTTTGAATGTATCCAAATACTTGTTCACAAATCTGGATTTCTCCGCTTGGAATTATTTTTAATTTTTGACATCTCAACATAGATTAAAAAATTATGCAAGTCTGGTATGAAGAACTTGTCATAGGCTGGTTAAAATCAGCTTATGACAGGTTATAAGCCTTGTAAATACCCAGATTTTTTTATTCTTCTTCATCTATGAGTTGTCAAAATGTGATTGATTTACTTTTTGGTTCGCGTTTATTTTTAAATCCCTTATCAGTCTGTTTTTCAGATGCCCTAAAAGATTCTACTGAAGGCTACTTGTCGAATCTCTCAAATGTCATCACTCAAATGTCCAATAACGTTAGTATAAATGTACTGAATTCAAAATATTTTATTATTTTGTATCATTTCCTCTACAAAACTTTATTTAATTTAATAGGGAAATTAAGAGAACGTGCTGTTTTCAATTCTTAAAGTCTTAAGTCTAAACAATTCCAAATAATATAATTTAATAAGTCCGAAGAAATCTGTTTTTATTCTAAATAAAGGTTACTACAATAATTTAAAGTTTCATTCCGGAACCCGAAACGTGTGGCGCTAGCCGGAACTGGAAAATTATCCAAACAAAAAAATCATCTTGAATTGTCAATTTACTAATTAAAGTATAGCGAAGTGGCTTAGAAAACTCGCCGTCACTGAAAAAGTGACGACATCAATAGGATAATCTTATTAATTTTTTTCAATATGAAAAAGACTTTTTAATGAATTCCCGCATAATAGCAAGAAGATATCCTCAAAGCTCTATTGGTCGCATTCTTAAAATTTGTTTTTATTGTAAACCTAACAAAATACAAACCCCTCCTCCAAAAATATTATATTCCGATGTGTTGTCATTTTTCGTCTTGTATCGTTTTTTTACGAAAAAATGGAAAAGAATTATAATAATAATAATCATAATACTTATCTAAACAATACTTTAGGGTTAAACGAATTTTTCATGAAACAAGTATAGAGTATGTGCATCTTAAGTAAATATTTTGACAGATAACGCAATTTGACGCATCTTGATGTAAACAATAGAAGTTGAAGAGACCATAGACAATTTATTAAATGTCTACATTTCTCTTATTAGGTCATACGTCATACAAATTGTCTTTGAAAATTTTGCTTAGCAAAGTGAATTATCATAAAATCTGATAACGTTGCCATATCTAGCATAAAGTATGCTTCTACTCCGTTTTTTTTAACATCAGCATACAAAGCAGCGATTGTTTAGTAGAGAAAATTATGATTTTAGATGGATGGGTGACGATCAGTTATCGATCGGACTTTTTTATAAATTGGCCAAAATCCAACAGATTTATAGAATACGGCCATGCATGCGATCGTAAATATGCTTATGTACGTGTATGTATGCTGATATTGGGATTCATTAGATGTGGTCTAGATAAGACATTATTTGTTTATTAGCAAAAAATACTTTTGCTTAGTAAGAACGAGTTCGGGCATTACGAAGAACAAGTTCTATGTCTCAAATATTCCATGTTGTATATTATTAGCACATAGGTACGTATTTATACGGACACTGGATATACAACTACACTCAATTTGTGTACCGCTTGCAGTATCCACGGGATTCTTAGAAATAATCAATTATATCTGAATATGTTTCAGGAAATACGAATGAAAAACTTGTTTACTTGATATTCGACAGAATAAAAAAGTGTTGTTTATTGGATACAAGTTCTCTTACAAAAATTCACGATACATACCTACGAGTAGTACCCTATACTGGTGTATCGGGGTTTACATTTTGGCCACTTTGCTTTGTTTATTCATATATTTATGTACATATACGTGTAGGCATGGGACAATGATATCAAAACAAATTAACGATTTTTTTTTCTTTATTAACGATATTTAATACGTTTCATAATATTACATATAACAACGAGACAGTAACCAATAGATGATGCATTTAATTAAAACGTTCTCACCATTACATTCCACCCAATGGGGCTTAGGGTACCGTATCAGATCGATGCAGTGTCAAATTGATCGTTAATCATTCGAAGGTAATATTGCGCTAATATACTTGCGCTTCAAGTACCAGTCTAGGTACCTGAAGCGCTGTATTATTATTAATCAAGTAAAGTGATTAGATCCCCTAAGGGAATCGAACCCGAAACCTCATGCACGGTAACCAAGTGCGTTTATCACTACACTACGGATGTGGACATAAACGTAACGTTAAAAAAAAATCATTTAAAAACTTTTAGGAGATTGTTTAAATAACCCATTTGTTTTTTATGGAATGACTTGTATGCCACGTGGATTCATTTATTTTTTGCCTCAACCAGTTCCCAGTCTAGCCCTAGCTTGACTCGGGCAAAGGGTTTGAGTCTGAGGACTCTTCGAGCAATTCAAATTCCAACTCGTCAAAAATGATTTGCCAACCCAAATATAATATATTGATGCAATTGTTTTTATTAACTG
Source organism: Brachycentrus maculatus (assembly GCF_059751285.1). Classification (NCBI taxonomy): domain Eukaryota; kingdom Metazoa; phylum Arthropoda; class Insecta; order Trichoptera; family Brachycentridae; genus Brachycentrus; species Brachycentrus maculatus. The sequence goes on from NW_028281127.1 coordinate 1,207,840, forward strand.
GCCCGTGCGGTGTTCGGCCAGTCTTGTTTCGACTTTGAGTGACGATTTCCTGCAGAGCGACGAATTTTCTCACCAAAATTCAACTGTTAAGTCGTCAAAAAGATCAGGTTTGAATTCCTCTTTATTTAGTGATTTATATATACATATATTTATGTAAATATACGCTACTCGTTTATTAGTAATACAGAAGAATGTACTGATTGAAATGAATTTTGCCAACGGGTCACTGGCAGTAGTGAGGAGTGTCAGGAGCCAGTGACGAGCGGCGAGCGGCGAGCGGCCAGTGGGCAGTGGGCAGTGGGCAGTATGTAGTACGCAGTGTGTAGCACGGTAGCCTTGCGGAGGATCGAGTTACACTTGCGGTTAGCATGGCTACCGGTACAAATAGTTATGGGCAGTGACAGTAAAAGGCGCCCATGTTCCACTACCAGGATTCAGGTGTCTACCTGCGGTTAATGTCACTTATTTGAAACAATTGCTTTGTGAATTTACGCATTCAGTTTCGAATAACTTTATAATGTAATAATGTTTAGTAGGTACGTGCAGAAAAACAACAGAATTCTTGATGAATGCTCAATATTATGCAAAAGAAGTTAAATTTTTCTTATGGGAAATTCCTCGTTGTCATAAGCATTGATATCCCTCAATTAGAAAAATGTAAATATCATTATTACGTAACAAATGAACCATCACTTCACTATGGAGACGAACAACTTTGCTACTTTTGTTTAGCTACCGCGGTAGAAGGTCTTTGGTTTAATTCTCCAGGAGGGCAAAATAAGTATGATTTTCACTTGAAATATTATCATCCTGTGTAGACTGATACAAGGAGCGTAGGACTGATCACTTTGCCTTCATTCAATTGACGATCAAGATAACATTGCATCGATACAATGCATTGACATTTGCACTATCGGATGGGAAAAAGGGTGAGAAGAAGAAAAAGGAAGAAAACTTTTTAATTTGAGTTTTATTTATATTTAATAATATTTTTCGTTAAATCTATGGCACAATTCAATTCATGTTAATTTTAATTGAATAACCTCAAAGATAAATTTAGAAATAAGAATGAGTTACTCTGAAATTTACTCAAATTGAAATTCAGACATGTTACTACATAAAATTTTGCTCAATTGTTATTACTTGTTGTGTTGAGAATAATGCGGAGACGACAATATAATTTCGAAAGACAAGAGACACGAATATACAGTAATACCATTGGGAAAATATAATTGAATTCTAACCCGGAAAGCTTTATTCATTATTTATTTGATTACTACTTGAACCCTTTATGCGACAATAAATTTGACATAAAAATAAACATATGTTGTTAATTACATAATTTACAAAAATATTCTACCGATTAAAATGAATTCGTTAATACTTACAATTTGTAATAGAAATACCTTATTTATTATCACTTGGCCTAATATATATAAAAATAATTTAAATGCCTCAATTTTATACAATATTCCCGTTAAAAATTCAACCTTATTTCTACGTCCATAAAAAATTATCACCCTATATCCTACCTTCGATCATGCAAAACAATTTTTTTTTACTAAATTACCGTGATTAAAATATGTATAAATTCAACCTGGTTAGTTATTTACGCAACTTGGTTAGTTATTTTACATAACATCACTTTGACCAGTTTATTTTGGTAAATATTAATTAAAAATTGTGAAAATTGATGGAACCATAAGAGTTTGTAAATGAGATAATAATTATCACATTTTTATTTTGTTAAAAATCTGGAACCAATTAGAAAATCTGTTATTATTGTTATTGACGTTTCAAGTTGTGAATATTTGAGATACTTATATTTAGAAAAAAGGAAGCTGCACATACATAGATGGATGGATTTTTAATGTATCAAACACATGAAATAAAATAATAATTTGATAGATTGAAATTTTTTATTCGTAAATATTTCAAATATTATTAAAACGCTATAAGTCTTATTAGGATGAACATAATATATTCATGGGTATTGTCAGTATGTATCTATATGTATATTTAAATATATATATATATATATATATATATATATATATATATATATATATATATATATATATATATATATATACATATATATATATTTATATATATATATATATATATATATATATATATATATATATATATATATATATATATATATATATATATATATATATATATCCATATAGATCAGTATAGTCAATCCTAAAGGAGGTAAACATAATATTATGTACATAGATAGGCAAGTAAGAACATACACTGAAATAAAATAGTAATACTACTGAAAAATCCAGTAAATTGAAGGGTTCAGATTGCATGTGTTATTTTAACATTTTGCAGTTATTATTTAACTATCGTCGTTTTGCGTTCTTAATTTATGGATTCAGGTGACATGACCCGCAATATAAACGCAATTCACAATTTACTTTCTCCTACCTCGGAGCAGGTTGCTTATAATAATATTACTCTTGGGTAATGTATACTCGCCACGCCAATATCCGCGCGCGGTTATCACTACTTTAACGCTATCCCTGACTATCCCTCTGAACAAATATAAAAATGATCTGGAATCATCAGACGGAAGAGACCTATACTAAACTTATATTCCTGTAATAAAGTAGCGACCATAGTATTTCCAAAACTAAGATGAATCTGAGCCATGGGAGGAGGGAAATACAGTAATCCCCCCCATAACTCTGAGATAGGTACCGCGTTATCGTATGGGACGTTTTAGGGAATTTAATGTTTCCAAATTGTATTTCAAAGTTAAATGACTTATTTAAGTCATTTCCGCTAGGTAAAATGTAAAAACACAATTTAAAATATTTACCTCTTTTAAAATTCCCAAAGATAAAGAGGTATCTATGTCAACTTTGTAGGGGGGGTTACTGTATTCATATTTCTAACCATAGCAATATATTTCACAGCAAATGATATTATGTGGATAACTTTTTTTAAATTCCTATAAGTGTTCTTGGCTGAAAAGAATGAAAGTTTTGATCGATAAAGTATAAACAAATTACTTGAACTTCCTAGTAAATCCTTTCAATGAATACGTTCCGTGATACTTACAATGTAAATTCAAAGAAATTCTTACACACGGTATTATTTTCATATCGTTCTACATTGACAGTTGGCAATGATCATAACAATTGTTAATTTACCTACAGCTGCTTTGGATAGTGACCGAGTACCACAAATGGTACAAATACTCTCTGAAGTTTTATGCCAGAAGTGCGACTTCTTTCTACGCTTCGTTTTTTTTCGAATCTTTTTTGCAATAGACATATGATACATACCTGTATTTATCTACCCACATTAAATTACTCTAGCTTTCTTTTCTTTAGAGTTTATTGTTTTTTTTTATGATAAATTTTTATTCATTTTATATTTTTGGCATTCATCTATAGCACCAGATTTCGAATGCTCACTTTGATGTAGATAAGGTGAGAGTCCAGTTTTCGACGCTCTAGAGGAGCACTTAAAAGATGTATGTAGTACCGTTTAGCATTTTGCATAACTCTACATTAAACTACAAATAGCTTGTATTCTTTCGTTTTTGATCTTTATTCAGCATACGAAATTCATTGTAAATTAGTAAAAATTCAGTGCGATTGAATATTAAGGAAAGCACACAGGTGCTAAATTTGAACTTAGATAAAAATAAAAATAAAAATATATATATATATATATATATATATATATATATATATATATATATATATAAATATATATAAATATATATATATATATATATATATATATATATATATATATATATATATATATATATATATATATATATATTTATATATATATATATATATATAAATATATATATTTATATATATATATATATATATATATATATATATATATATATATATATATATATATATATATATATATATATATATATATATATAAATATATATATATATATATATATATATATATATATATATATATATATATATAAATAAATATTTTATAATTCGTAATGTACACATACTACATGGAGATTGAGAGCCGTCTGGACTTGCTAATATTGGGCATTACTAAATTATGAATGCATCGACATTTTGATAAGTTCAATGAATTTTCATAAAATCGGCCGAGAGTTGAAAGAAGGAAGATGGTTGTATCGTGAGTGCACGGCACTACCTGCATTCCTTCAGCGACAGAACTGCTAAATTTGTACGTAGATATTATATTCGTAGAGTACACATATTATATGGAGATTGGGAGCCATCTGGATTTGCTAATCTCGGGCAATACTAAAAATTGAATAATGATCGTATCAACATTTTGATAAGTTCAAAGCATCATAAAATCAGCCGAGAGTTCAAAGAAGGGAGATGGTTGTATCGCGAATGTCCGGCACTACCTGCATTCCTTCAGCGACCAGACCTGCGGCGACATTCAACTCCGGCTGACATAGCTGAAGGACATCAATTACCTTTCAAACCGTAAACAAGTAGAGGTGGACACGCGAGAAGCAGTTTCGTAATGGCGCCGCAGATTTAAAATAGATCTAATTTGCATAATCCTAATCAATGTGTTATTATTTCGAATCGCGATCTGCGGACAGTCGAACTATAACGACATGTTGATAATCCAGTACTTACATAACCGTGGCTTCCACAAAAATAAGCTTTAAAGCGTATCGCAATAAGTATCTCAATTAATTCAGATCTTCTGTTGGATAAAATATATCAACTATTTTATATAATAAATAAGTATACGAACTCGATTATATATGTAAAACATGCCTATGCTAGTGTACGCTCATAAATATTTGGAAGAAATTTTGTACATATTCACTACTTATAAGTTTAAAGCTTTAACTTTTATAATCAAATATAAAAGATTAACCCTGCACTAGTCGCTCATCAAAATATCACCCACGAGATCGCGCGAATTACAAATGTTTTTTTCAATCGCTTGTAATTAAATACGTGGATTTTTAAAAATATAAAACTAAAAATATTCAAATAAAAAATATTATCTCCATTATTTTCAAAAAAAATATTATAAAGGAAATATCTCGAAAATGTATCGAATTTCCTAGTTGCCCACCAACGTGAGAACGTTAAGGTGTTATTATGTTTATTATACCTACATATTATTATAGAGTGAAGAATTTCTATGATTTCTATGTATTTTGTTGTGTCATCAACACTATCGACGTTTCAGGATCCATTATCGTAGCTGATGTGTCGTTAACACTCCTTACCGATACTTCAAGCCTTAGAAACATTACCTCTAACCTAACTCAAATTTTACTCGACAATCCCAAAAATATTAATGAGTTTTGTAGTGACTTTAATAAAAAATGTAAAGGATGTTTAAGAAATAAAACGCTAAGGAAACGGGTCACCCGGATTACACATGTAATCCGCAAACTTCGAGTAACATTCCTGACGCATCCGGAGGTAGTCGCCGTTTGAATTATACTAATGCTAAGTGTGGTTAAGTACTCAAGTTACATAGTTTCATAAATTTCCGGAAATTATATTTTTACGGTTGTGTATTGCATACCATATGTATGTAATCCGCGTGACCATATGTATGTAATGGTTCAAAACTAAAAACCGTAATTACTTAAATAAAAAAATGCACCCAGAAACATTTTTAATATTTTTTTCATTAAACTATCAATAAATCAAAATACACACGCGCAACCCTAATGATGCTTTTTACTTAAATTTCCCTTAAGAAACATTATTTTTTATAAAAACATGTATTGTAGCGTAGTTGGATAGACATCTATTGAGAAACTTTTGTCAATGGTTTAATTTGCACCACCTGCAAATGAATTTTAATCATATTTATTTTCAATTGGTCTGGGTGGTTTGCAATTTCTCGTATCTCTCATCTCCATCTTTTTTCCGACAATTTTTGTAAATGGATTATAGGAATATGGATTCAGTATTTAATATATTTAATAATAATTATATGAATTTAATTTTTTGAATTGTTTACATATTGCGTTTGCAAATTTAAAAAGGGAATAGGAGTAATGTACAATGGTTTTTATGTAAAAAATAAATGGAGTGGCCTATGTAAAAGGACAAAGATTGTGTTTTCCCAAGGATTATTTATTTTTTTTTAATCAAAAAAATATGGGAAAATGCACGATTTTATGAGCGGAACCAGAATACAAATTATCTTTCTGGGAGGATTTGTTAAAAGTAAGTATTATTAAAAGAATCGTTCTCCCGAATAGCATTAAATGACAGGGCAGGTCGAGTATAAAAATAATATTCCCGTTGCAAGTCCGCTTCACAAACTACTGTCACACATTTAATCAAATTAAATGCAGGAGAAAAAATATTATAATTGTCACAAAAACGAAAGTTTCTTTTTGATGATTTCATTTCAAAATGTTTAACCTTTTTTTATTTTTTTAACGGGGTAAATTATTGAGGATATAAAATCAAATTGACACCGAACTTTTCACTGTGTTTTTATTATTATTATTATTTGTAAGTAGTTATCAAACCAAAAATAAGTTTTTATACAGTGTGTTTATATTAATCCCGTTTTTTTTACAGTTGAAACATGAATATGCGTAAAATCTCAGGCAAGACGCACGGCCCTAATCAGATTAAAATAATTTGCGTCAGTTAAAATATCAAAAGGGAATAGTGCCTTTTAAGACTGGTTAATGTTAACTTTATTGTACAAGCTTTTGTTCCCTTATATAATTAGATGCATCAACGCGCTGTTATTGTATTGCAAATATGACGTCTTACTTTACAATCAGTAATGGTTTTTGTATATTTTTTTTGTTTCGCACCATTTTAGAGAAGTTTTGGGATGAAATGACTTCAAGTAAAAATCATGAGTTTTTTTCAAATAAAATTTAAGGTAGCATAAACTTCATTTGACGACTATGTTCTCTAACGTAACAACCTATTTATCTGATTTATATAAGTTTTTTATCATACTTAATGGAACATATTTTGATTGCTATGTTGTACTATGTCATATGCCATACTAATTAATATCTACTGTTTTTATTGTTAATGATAATTATTTTTAAAACACATTTTCTATATAGTTTTCAACGAACGTTTCTACTGTGTGTTTTCTACAATTCACATTTTCGTGATAAATACAAGCTCTGTTATATCCTCAATTTTATTAGTCCACTCTAAAATTTTTTTTTATTAATTTTATATGTAATCTCTTTTTTATCCGGGTCTAGAAAAAATGAGCTCAATATCTCTTAATATAATCTTAAGTGTTGATATGTGTGTTGCATGCATTTTAATAATATTTTCGTGAAACCGGTGCCTATTTCAAGCGGGGTTTGTAATATTGCCCTTAGGGTTACTGTGAAGCGGCATTAGTGTTACTGTACAGGGTGACCTCGATATTTGCGCGTGTAGTCGGTAGTGAGCAGTATCGGGTATCAGAAAATAATCTTACTGAGGTTATACTCGTAACTCATTACATATTACCTACATACTGGGAGAACCTACACGCCAAGTAACCGAAATATTATAATACCAGACAACTATAGAACAATTTCCCCTTATTAAAAATACTTATGTGTAAAATAGAAAATCGGCAGAAATGACCTCTGAATGAAGTCTTTGTTATTATGTTGTCCATATAATCTAAAACTCTTTTTTTTTAAAAATAAATAATAGAAAAAGAAACAAACAATTAAATGATATCTAAAATAAAATATATTTAAAGTGAGACTTTTTGAATGGGACATCATTGTAGCAGATCTTCATTTGTGGAGTAGCACTAATATAATATTTTTTTAAACGCAATTTGTATGGGAAATCAAAATGTAATGCCAACCCCCCCCCCCCCCCCTATATGCTAAAACCACGATAGTCTTATTTCCTTGAAATTAAAAATACGTCAGGAATTTGTTTTCGCATTTTCTGTATCATTATTCCAAGGACTTGAATTTTAAAATGCTCAAATAATTAATGTTGATTCAAAATCTATTTATAAAATCATTCACAAATTTCTAGGCTTTGTTAAGAAAGCATTCTATCTGAGTTCGGAATTAGACCCCACATATGTACATACATGCATCAACTCAACATTTGTATTGTCAATCCACCACATCGCAATTTTTTCCAATTGGTTAATATTCCTACCAATGTTCATATTATGTATTGAGTTAAGGAAATTCTGTACCATTCAAACTTCTGTAGTGTTTTATCCACGGAAAGAGACATGGATACGTGGACATCCACACACGTCGTACATTAAGTGTTTTAAAACTTGTAGTGTTCTATTGTTGTATCCTAAGAAGATACACAAATACCCGAGGTTATTATTTTTCACATGTTGACATCTCGACATAGATGAAGAAGAATATGGAAGTCTGGCTATTTCCAGGGCTTATAACCTGTCATAGGCTGGCTAAGTGATCACTTTACACGCGTGTAACATTCACCATTATACCCACGATTGACCATTACGATCTATGTTTAGATGTCAAAAAGTAAAAATAAAAAAATAAAGTGGACAAATCCAGATTTGTGAACAAGGATTTAGACATCCACAAGAACGATGTGAAGTTTTTTTAAATATTTTAGGGTTTTACTTCCTTATGTATTTGAAAAACAAAAAGTTTACATTCTCATTTTTTCTTTTGTAAATAAATAAATAATAAATAATTGTCCGCCTCCGTAGTGTAATGGTCAGCACGCTCGGCTACCGTTCTGGAGGTCCCGGGTTCGATTCCCAAGGGGGGTAAAATAAATATCAGTGATTTTTTCACTGTAATATTTATTCAATATTACCATGGACTGGTACCTGAAGCGGAGGGCTGATCACCCTTCCTTCATGTGTAAACGATCAAGATAACACTGCGTTTATATGACACAGTGCCCTATGCACCATTGGGGTGCGGATAAGGGTTTTATTATTATTATTATTAAATAAAGAAAGGGTACATATAAAAGTAACTGTGATGCACAAATCTCTACTGAGATGTTTCTACTGCATTACTAAACATTTAACAATTGTACCAAATACGTATGTACGTATTCCTCATTAAATACTTTAAACATGTGTGACGTAATGGCCATTTGAGCGATTGCGTTAGTCCGACGTGTTACAACGGCGCGCGGCGGCGGCGGCCATCCTTAGAGCGAGTGCTGCTGGAAGTCGCAAGTCGCCCTTCACAGACCCGCTGGCACCGTTGCCCTATCAACTTTCCAAAACTCTACACACCTCTTTTTGCTCGGCTATTTACATTTGTGTTCCCAACCGGTCCGTTTTAAAAGTTGTGAAACTCGTCACATGTTTAAACATACGGAAATTTCACAGAATAAAACACATTTAGTTTATTACTTATATATTTATACCGCAAATACATACCTATAGTCTCAAAATCCTATAGTCTCAGTCGAATTTCACTAGTCTTTATATTTATGTACAATCTCTGAAATATTTAGAGCTACATTTATGACATGTATCTTCACCAAGTGTTCACAATGATTTGGATACTTACGCTACCTAATTGAAAACTACTTAATTTTAGAAAAATAGTATTAGAAGAAATTAAATTAAATATAATATAATTTATTAATTAATATATAATAATATACATATAATGTATATTTAATTATACTTTTAAGTTTGTGATTTTAAACCGTTTAATTTTATTTGAAACCTTTAAGTTTATATATCAAAATACGGTGACAGGGTCTTGATTTCTTAAGCTACGATAATTTAGTAAAGAAAAATTGAGTTATTTAACGGACAAAGGCTAAAATATAAGGAAGGGTTTTTTTAAGATGTAAATTATTTTGATGCACATTTTATTTCCTTTTAGATTTTAGTCTTAGTTATAATTTGAGTATTTATTATATAATGTACTTAAATTTGCTAAAGAGAGTATACACTTTCCTGAAAAATGTAAACCTTAGTCAATTTATATTATATAAATATATTATCCAACTTAAGTAAAAAAAATGTCAAAAAAGGCTATTCATTTAGTCGTACGTTAGAACTTAAAAGTAATATATTTATGATAAAAAGCAGCCACCATTACGTACAACAACGTAGGTAGAGTTGAGAATGTTGACATCATTTTTCTCTTTAAAAGGGTATTGATTTCACCATGGCTCAGTATTACAAGTGGTTATATCAGGTTGAAAATGGAACGGGTTTCCATGTTCTGGTTCGATCTTAAAATAGTACGCGTATATAACTTACAGCTTTATATAATATAATCTGGAACCTAGAACCCGCTCCGCAGTGCAGCAGTGCAGCAGTGCATGGGACGGTGCGCGGTGCAGCACGGGGCGCAGCCTAGAACGGAGCGTGAACACATTAATAGCCGACTAACTCGACGGCTGATGCTGGTGGGTGCATCAACGCTACACCTCTCGAGTGCCGTTCTTACGGTGAATCTTCAGATTCGAGTTTTAACGCGGAAGATATATAGTGTACGGTCTTGGGAATCGCCGAAAAATAATTATTTCTTTTCTTTCACGTACATGTTCCATGAAAAAGAAGACCAAATTTCTAATTTAATTTAAGAGAAATCTATAGATCTGACGACGTACCTAAAACTATCAATTGAGATTTATATATATTCGTACATCAGAGTTGATGTATAAGGAAATGCATGGACGTTGATAAAGCGATGTTCGTATGTAAATGCATATTTTATTATATATAATAGTATCGCGTTTCTATCTTCTGTGCCACCCTCATGAATAAGCGGTTTGATGGTGATTTACGCGGAACAGATATTTATATTACTCAGAATAGATTATTTAGTTATAATGTTTTTATTTACAGTCAAAGTTTAATGAATCAACTATAAAATGATGAATGCAGCGGAATCGCGTTGAATGTATCCGACTGAACTTACAATGTTGAGAAAAAATATGTTAATGAATTCGAATAAACTATCATAAAAACGTCATAATATCGTAAAGATTTTCATGAATTTTCTCGAGTACGTACAAAATCACATAACATAAACTCCGCGACCGGTTCGTTAACTTAGCATATTGGCTTCATTACATACGAGTATAAACGTCCGGTCGATTTAAAAAAAAACTTTATCATAAACACTTTACTCACCTCGATTTCGGGGACGAGTCATCAAAAGTTACGAAATTGCCGGCCGAGATACCCGAATCTCTGACCAAACTGCAACGGATTCACTTAAACCCGAGTTAAAGTAAAATATATTTAATGATATTCTCTTATTTTACAGATTACTACGGATTCTTGGAAATTCGCTGCCAGTATCAGGGATGCGATTCGTGATTCTAAAGTAGCTACATGCATAAACAGAAATGTTTCCATTGACAACCGCATCCACTTGAAACCTTGGTATCAGATACCTTCCTGATGTTTGTAGATATTTAATAAAAATGCATAAAAAATGATAATATCGAGCGCATTCTGATAGCGGAACCGGTGAACGCCTCGTTCTACTTAACCTATCAAAGGTTTAACAAATGAAGTACATAACTACTATATATATATATATATATATATATATATATATATATATATATATATATATATATATATATATATATATATATATATATAAATATTACATTTGTAATGTAACTCAAAAGAACTATTAAGGCGCTATTAAATGTATTCAATGATCAAAACTCTGAAAATTGTAGCAAGCTTCTCGCTAATAAGAACGAAAATTTTTCAACAACAACCATAACGTTACATACTTTCACCAGACAACGAGAAAATGTATATGTAAAATGTAAGATTACGATTTTAAAAAAATAATAAGATTTATATATAAAAACACAACTATTGTGTAATTTGCTTTTCTTCCTGAAACAAAATTAAAATATGAATGTAATAGTATCTGGAATAATGTAATTAGTTAAAGTAATTCGTTTTTAGCGAGAAGACTCGAGAGAAATATGAAACTGAACAACATTTTAAAAATTTTATTGAGATACGTAAAGCGATTGAAGTTTGGCGTTAAGTCCTGATCGAGTAACGGCGTACGTGTTCTCTACTTTATGCATAAATAAATATAATGGATAATAATAATAATTCATTGGTTGGAAAATACTCGTACATACGTAACTGCAAGGTTCCGTGCGCATGAAATAGTGCAGTGTATGTGACTCGGTGGAGATAAAAATTCATTTACAAAAACATTCCTGTTTATACATTGAACGGCAGACAGCTTGACGCTCGGTGCCACATCCGCTACTTGTCAACATTGGGCGCGGGACAGCCAACAGCAAGCTGCAAAAACTATACTTAGTAATGAACTTATTGCATCAATAATAATTTAATAACTACGAAGAATCAAATGTATTTTTAGTACATACATACATTTATTTGTTTGTATATCAATGTATATATGTTGTGTATGTATGTATCCATATTTAATAATGGGCATCCCATTCTTCCCACACACACCCCTATTTGTAATGCTTGTTTTTCAAGTACATTTCGAAGTTTTTATGAAAAAATATGTTTTGTTCATTTCTCTCTTCAATTTGATTTATATTTTATGTCACATTACAATTTTCCGTTGATTTCAACGAAACCCGAAAATATTTATTTTTTACGATGTTCTTTAAGGTGTTTTGGCTTTGTGAATAGATTAAAAAAACTCATTTGTGAAGATCGCATAAGTTCTTCAAATATAATTTTTAATATTAAAAAAATGTATATTTATCATTGTTATATTTATTTATTCCAAATAATAAATACATGCATTCAAAAACATTTTCACACGTTTCAACATGATGAGGCTGCATGTCCTCTTTTAAATTGGGACAGAGAAGATTAAAAAATAAGCAGAACTAAAGATTTACTAAAACCATACATTTGTTATTTTACAATATATAAAGCTAAACACATTAAAAATAAGGCATCCAAACTTCAAATCACATGAATGATGTATTCAAACATGATTGCCCCGAGATAATATTTTTATTTTTTTAAACACATTAAAAGTTTTTTGAAATCACCAGATAATAACTGCAAATTAGAAATATACTTCAAAGAGTGAATAGTATTGATTTAGCCTACTTTTTTAGTTACTCCTCATATTTATTTCATGATAAACGTTTAAATATAAAGATAAAGCTCGGTATTTAATCCCCATTAAATGCGTATTTTTATAATTTTTTAATGTTTCCAAATCAAACAAAATTAACACAAGTATTTAATTTTTATATAATCTATAATAACTCTCTACCATATACCATCTACCATAGTATATATCAAGTTATGTACTAATAAAATGGAAAATCAGCCTTCCCTATCCACTGTGTTGTATCGAGCAGTTCCATCTCTAGCGGAAACCGAACCCGGTATAAGAACTTCTCAGAACAAGACTAAAAAAATGGGTGTAGCTCGCTCAGAATTGTTCAAAACTCAATAACTTCTATTGGCGGGAGGAGGGTTTTTTTTTACCCTTTGCCCCTCTAAGACCATGACTCTGCGACACCTCCTGCCACACACACTTAGCAACAAGCCTGGAATTACAGCCCTAATACTCAGCGGTGGGCTGCGGGGGCTCGAAGGGGCTCGCCCGAGTCCCTTGTTAAATTTGACTTAGGCCGGCGAGCCCCTTGTTAAATTAAGAGAAATCGATATTCTCTGATGAAATCAGTACACAAATGCTATTTCAGTGGTTGGTTTGAATGTATTATGAAACTAAAAAAAATGTTGCCCTTTGAAATTTCCCGAGTAATATATTTATTAGGGGTGCGCAATAAAAGAGACCTATCCGTTTTTTCATTTGTTGAATTAAAGAATTTTCTACCATAAAAATAAAATAAGACATTATCTATATTTTGTCGTTTAATGTGCATATTAATATTTTTTATTTCAAATTATTATGTATTTTGGATAATTAAAATCAAATTAAACACCATCCCTCACCCTTTACCCTCCACCCGCGAGCCCCTTGTTAAAAATTGGCAGCCCACTCCTGCTAATACTCCATGAGCAAAAGACGAGTATACACGTTATGACATAAGATCACATCTCGAAAACGACGCGATTACACGCTGTGTGATTTGACCTTAGAACATAGAACCTTCTCATTCCTCTTTTGACCTAGGATGATCAGATCATAAAGCTGGTCATAAAAATCAATCATAATACAACATGATTTAAGTTACTACCACAACGCGGATTTTAAAATAAAAAATCACTAGAAATTTATATTTATAATAATAATGCGATCGATAACATCAAAAAATTTAATCTTAAAATATTAACCAATTAAAAAAAATACGATTAATATTGATACTTTTTCATTAAATCTAGTTAATCGGTTAAAATTTTGAAATCAAATAGATCATGTTTATGAAACATTAAATTTATCGGTTAAAAGTAATAATTACGAGTATCTCTGGATTTAGTTCCATTTAATCCAGATGTTTATTACTTGTTTACATTTCCATAAATTTTAGATCGTGGCAGCGTTTTAAATTGAACAAATAAATATCCATTTTAATTAGGTACACATAACTGTTCTGAAACCTCTTAGTTTGTCGCTAAATTGGATCGATTCACCATATTTATTGGTTGATATTGGAGATAAGACCGTTTACGAATTAATGAAGGCAATATATTGGCAAACGGGTAGAAAGTCTCGACTGGGGCCATTGCGTAGTGACTTGCCACTTGCGATCGATAAATTAGTACCTATCGACTTTACTTACTTACTATTGTGAATTGTGACAAATGCACGAGTGTAATCTCATAAGCTGGTAATGCGCCTCAAAACCTTAATATCATTTTTTTATATAAATACCATTCAAACATATTTTAATAATAAACGTTTTTCGTTAGATTTTAATAATTAAAAAAGAAGATTCAATAAACTATAAGTTTTTTATTGGTATCTCAACAAAGATGAAGAATTTTTTTATGTGGATTAATGAAGTCTTGGTATTTACAGGGGTCAAGATGTGTCATTAGTTGAAATGATCATTTCATACTTTATACGCTCTGTATTATTTACTATTCTACCCATGATTGAAAAAAATGTTACTAAAATTGAATTAGTATGTATTTCAAATAACAGAAACATATCACATTTTCCAATACAAACTTCAGGGCGTGAGGCGTTCATAAAAAATATATATTTTACAAAGTAATAAATTAATAAATCATTTCCCTTTTAAGAGATGGTTGTATCTCGGTGTCGCTATGCACGTTCACGAAAATCCGAATGCTTCGCGTAATATTATACGAGTATGTATATGTATAGAAGACCGGGGTGAAGAACATATGTATTTTGTTGTCATTATAATTTAAAATAATATTATTATCAAACTCTTTTTGCAAGGTCCTCCAGATAAGAATGTAAAATAAAATGGCGTTGTATAAATACTTCCGACTGGACGATAAAACAATATAATGGCGGCCATACGGAGATAACTTAATCATATCGCTTATTTTACACTAAATTAATCAAATGTGCTTCCACAATAATAATATTTACTGTTCATTATTCACGGTTCATTCAATACAAGACTAATATTTTTAATTGTTTTATATCGTCATATATACCTTTTTTGTTCTTTCTGTTAGCGCTTTTCGACGTAAAGAAATGGAAGAAATAGAAATTCGAACGAACGAGAGGGACATTTTTGCTTTTGTTTTTGAAAGCGTGAATTTTATTCATATTCTCTTCTGTGTTTTTATACTCAGCGTCAATCTCCAAATAATAACGCTTTTCGACGCATTGTACCTTTCGCAATATAATAATTTGTACGATTACCTGTATACGTTAAGGTACTTATTTATCAAATAAACTTATGTATTTTAATATTTTATGGTTTCATCGTGAGGCATTTATTTTGAACTATAAATTTTAGATCTTTCTGATTTGTGTTACCAATTGGAAAACATACATTTAACGAATCAAATATAAAAATTAAGACAAAGCACAGGCAATCATAAACTCTTCCACAGAGGACTTGTACGTATCAGCAGTAACCACGGGTATACATACAACCTAGTGTTGCCATTATATACCCTAGTATTGCTACTATTCTCCTTATTCTACCTATTTTCCTTTTCTAGATAGCATTAATATCCACCTTCCTGAGCTTCTTCACTGACGTCGACTGTATCCTATTAAATATATACCACTCCTAGATCTAAGATCTGAAGCCCGGGACTGATCACCTTGCCTTCACGTTATAACTAACGATCAAGTCAACAACGCGTTGATCGGTGCGGATAGAGATCAGAAGAATATTATAAACAAATCAATTTCATGAGAACCAAATTATATTTGTTGGAAAACTAAAAACTAAGTCCAGCAAAGCTCAAATGTTTGTTAAAAGCTATGCACGCATGTTTAAATACCCGTGCTACATTTCGTGACTGTGTAGTCATGTCTTGCACATTTGAAGCTGATGTCTGGCGCTGATAAAGTACACAACTGTACTTAAGTACACATTGCACACATACAAGTAAACTGACCTAATCCAAAATTTACCACATCGTATTATATATGACATCTTTCTATCTCCGATGAAAATAATGTTATGTAACTAAAAACAAATTGAGGTCGGCTTACATGGGATATATTCATCCACGTTTATGAACAAGCTCCTGATTTTTATTTATTATAAATAATTAATATCTGCATAACATTTGGTACGTATGTATAAGACAATATTGAATATATTTTATGATCCAAAGTAACGTTTGTATAATTATCGTCTATAGATAGATAGGTATGTTACGGTTCCACGTTCTACGGAGTGTTATTATTGCGGTCATCCATTTTACCGAGATAGCGAGTGTTTACATAACTGATATATTTTTCAACTTTGCACTAATTAGATTAAAATGTCACCCGCTGACCCCCTGTACCCCCTCAACTCACTCCGCTATTGACAATCGACGATGAAAACAAACTAACTTAACGATTATTTTTTAATGAATGGAAAAAATCATTTGTTCAAGATTTGTAATGGCTATTTCATAGTGAATTTCTTTTGATTAATATTGAGTCGGAGCAAATTAAAGGAGGATATATTTAACATACCTATGTAAGTATGTATCCGCAGATAATTATAGATGCTCACAACATTTTGGGTGCGTCCAGATCTTTGTTCACAAATCTGGGTTTCTGCACTTAGGATGTATTCTTACATTTTAACATATCAACACAAATGAAGAAGAATATGGAAGTCTGGGTATTTACTTAAGTGATATTTATTTAAGCGATCATTTTATACGAGTGTAATATTTACCATTCTAGCCATGATCGACAACCACAGTATCCAAAATTTTGGAACTCGTACGTATATCATAAATCTCATGTCGCGTCATGTTTGAGTTTGCGGCATTATCATACATGATGAAAAGTCCGGAGACAATGTAAAATTAGCTCATATTATATTTACGATAAATAATTATATATATACCTACAATAACCACTTATTCGCCCTTGGATAAAAATGGTGAAAAGGTTTTTATGATGCCACGAAAATGCTGAAACATGAAATATCATTTCGGAGAAACTCATTCCTTTTGTATTCAAGTGCTTAAATATAATATCGTTCTTGTAAATATTGTTCCGCTGCGAAAAGATTTATATGTTCCCCACTTTTCTTAGAATAATCCATTATTATCAACATGAGCAGGCGAGTGAGTTGCGAGTTGGCAGAACCATTATAAATAGTGGATCCCGCCAAACATCAGATACTATACACAAATACACATGGTCGCGAGGATAATGCAGCGGAAAGAAGTTTTATTAAAAATGCAGCCACTATAAACATAATTATCTCATTTCAAATTGCATTAATTAATTACACATTTTTTCAGTTATTAGGGAGGAGGGAGCCATTGGTAATCTAAATCCTAATTTCCTGGATTACAACTCCGTTAGCCACCATCTTGAATTATGTATATATTCAACTTAAAACTGAATACAGTAATTGCATACTAAATGCGTAATTCAAACAATTATTATGTGATATCGATTTCATTTTACTCGAATTTCTCTTCTTCTTTTTAGGTACCTATGTATATACCATAAATATCGATGTTAGAGAATTTATACAGTGAAATTTTAAGGATATTGCATCTAAGAAAAGGTTTTATTAGTTTTTCACTTACAATCATTAGAAATTAATACCTATTTTTAACAATGAGCCGTTTTATGTTTAATAAAAACACAAATATACATATTTTTAATTAATACTAGTTTATAACTGCATATTTCATTGTATTTTTTTCTATGGAAATACAACTCTAAGTTGTGTGGATGTTTTGAAAGGTCAAACCGTTATATGTATATTTAACAGACTCACAAACCTCTTTGAAGTTTGCATAAACTCACTGGCACGAGTGTTTATAGAAGTCGTGTGCAAACAAAACATTATTTCACTTGTTACCTTCTGATTGATTTATGAGTTAGAAGTAATACACCACACCATACAAGTGTGCTTTAAAACAGACATTAAGTGAATTGTAATATTTTATTACAGTTGCCCTATTATATAAGTATTTATTTAACATATACGCGTACATCAAGTATGATATTGGGGGCATTCAGTCTTCCTGTTAAAAGTCTAACCTTGTTTTAAAAAATCCCTACACAAACGGATATAAACCAGATTGTTACCCGCTGTACCTTGCACCTTGCTCCAATCGATTTAATTTAAAATAAGTGATTACTAAAACTGCCCATCACTATTTCGAAACGTCAAAAACATATTTTTTTAACATGACAACTCAAACTAATCAATAATTTGAAGTTTCCAAATCCATAATATTGATAATAAAATAATCAAATGTTTTAAAACAATTAAAATAACATTTCGTTAAAAATAACGTTTTTGGCACATATTTTTTGGCGGGAAAATACTGCAAAGGGTGGCGTCAGTGCGTGTTTAAGAAATAATATTTTTTGACTCCCCATCGTAAATCTTGGGGCATTTGTGCACTACACGGAATTTTACCGTCCGGCAGTCCGGTTTTGAAAACTGAAAGCGACCACGACAGATTAGCGTGATCGAATTTACGCGCAACGTGTTCACGCACCGATCCGAAGAAAGCTGGACTAAAGCACAAGCCAATCATCGTTTTAAAACGCTAACTGACGTGCCGGACGGTAAAATTCCGTGTAGTGCACAAACGCCCTTACGATCGACATTGCGGCACACGCATGATTGGACAGTGCACGTTTGGGAGAAAAAGGAACACGTTTTAATATCATTACCAAATTAACATGATATTCCTGCTCACTTGATGATGCAATGTATCGCCAAGTGTCGAAAGTGCTGTTTTTAGTAGCCTAATTTTACAAATAAAAAAAACGTGGAATGAAATTATTGTTTTTTTTATATTTTTATCTAGAAAAATATATGTAGAATCTAAAATAAATCGTAATACATGTAGAGTATGTTAAATCTGATATTCTTCCCGGATATATCCATACCCTTCATATGTACGAGGGCCGACCCAAAAGTAACAATAAAAAGTAAATTTTACACACTTAATTAAATGATTTTTTTTTGAAAATTTACACACTTATGTACCATGTTATGAGCCGAAAAATAAAAAAAAATGGTTAAAAACGGTAATGTTTGGAAGTTTTTTTGACGTTTTTAGTCTCCCGATTTTTACGTTTCGGCGAAATTTTGACGTAAACAAATGGAACAGCGCGCAAACATTAAATTCTACTTCCTGCTAGGCAAATCACCTCAAGAAACACTGAAACTGCTTCAAATGCAAACTGCAAATTCAAGCTTTTAGAGCATCCTCCTTACTCTCCAGATCTTGCTCCTTGTGATTTTTTTCTTTTTCCTAGGATGAAAAGGCAATTGAAAGGAATGAGATTTCAAACAATTCAAGAAGTTCAAGAAGATTCACTCAAAGCTTTGAAATCAATCAGTATTTCAGAGTTTTTTACTTGTTTTGGGCAGTGGGAAAAACGCTGGAACAAGTGCATTGCGTGTAATGGACAGTATTTTGAGGGTCAGTAAAGGTTTTCAATATTTTTTATTTTATTTTGTTTAAAAAAAAATTGTTTTTAAAAAATCGCTGAAACGTAAAAATCGGGAGACTAAAAACGTCAAAAAAACTTCCAAACATTACCGTTTTTAACCAATTTTTTTTTATTTTTCGGCTCATAACATGGTACATAAGTGTATAAATTTTCAAAAAAAAATCATTTAATTAAGTGTGTAAAATTTACTTTTTATTGTTACTTTTGGGTCGGCCCTCGTATATGTACATATTCATATGTACATACGTTCCTTAGAGTGAATACATTCTCCATAATCAAAATCAAATAATAATTATAATAATTTTATTCCAGCTTGACTAAGCGTTAGGTGCAATGCTTAGTCAGACATATTTTGTTTACAAGTACATGTACATAGTATTATATAATAATAATAATAGTAAAGAACAAAATGTAATTCACTGTATTTTTAAAAATTACTTCATTCTGAAAATTTACAGCAATAAAAGATTTTTTATTATAATTTCCTTTTTCCATTAAACTTTTTGTCACTTATTTACAATTCATAAAATTAATTGTTAAAATATGTATATACATGCATTTTTCTGTAAAAATATATTAAATAACAATGTTTATATTACAAATCTTAAAAAAATGTATCTTATGTATCTTATGTACATAGTATTATATAATAATAATAATGGTCAAGAAAAAAATGCAATTCACTGTATTTTTAAAATTACTTCATTCGGAAAATTTACAGCAATAAAAGATATAAATGTTAATTATATTTTAATTTCCTTTTTTCATTAAACTTTTTGTTACTTATTTACAATTCATAAAATTAATTGTTAAAATATGTATATATAATACATGCATTTTTTCTGTAAAAATATATTAAATAACAATGTTTATATTACAAATCTTAAAAAAGGGTCTACTGCTTTATAAAAATATACATAAATGTTATCAAGTATAAGGTTTGATAATATACTGAGTTTCTATGATTAAAAAACAAAATAAAATTGCTAGAAAACTAATGTAGATGACTAAATTACTAGAATGCTCAATAAAATTCTTAAAAGCACGTAGATAATTAAAATCACATTTATTGAAAAATTAATATTAGTAAATAGACCTTTCATATGTCATTAGACATGCTAACAAATTGTTAATGAAATTTGATGTTCTTATGATTGACAATTAGACTATGTTTTTTTTAACTGTGATAACAATAATATGAATATCCATGACGTTAGTATTAGTGTGCCCAATTTGAATATGATTTATGCCATTGGAAAAGTTGGCAAAGAAATTGTACGAATCATTATTTGAAATGTACGACTGGACAGACAATCCTTGATTCTCGGAATCAACGACTAAATCTTCATACCCCATAGCTCCGGCCGCATCTGTGGGTCCATCAATACCATCAGTCCCAGCGCAGAGTATGGATACATTAAACTCCTTAAGTTCTTCAGATTTCAATTTCTCTAAATGGAAATCATAAGAAAAACATAGCGCTAGATGCTGATTTCTACCACCTTTCCCCGAACCGGTGACTCGAACTGTCGGTTCTCCGCCAGCTACGAGACATAGTCCCTTCGATCCGTGATCCATGTTCACTTCCGATAACTCCTCAATCGCATCAGGAAGTATCGAAATGTTTTTCAAATGCTTTAGTGTCAATTTAGCAGATTCCTTATTAATCAATTTAGATAACAACTTTATTATTGTTGAAATTAATGTTATATATTCTTTGCTGAGATCAGCAACATCTCCCTGAACTCTATCCGACAGTAAAAATGATTTGTATCCTTCAGATATTGCTTTGTTACGTGCTACGTCAATGGCGCACAGATTGTTCGCCACAACATAGTTTTCTACATTCAATTCAGTCCAAGGAATGTTGGAAACTCCGACAGGAGATTGTAAAACATAGTTTATTGAAGCGGGAAGAGATGAGCATAAAGAGTATTTTCTTAATATTTCCATTGCTTTAGAGGGATCATCCTCATTTTCAAATGTAGGCCCACTCGCTATGGAAGCCGGTTGATGTCCAACAATATCAGATAAGAGGAGAGTAATTACTCGGGCCGGGTGGGCCAGCTCCGCTAACTTACCGCCCTTTATTGCGGAAAGTCTCTTTCGAACTATGTTCATCTCTACTATATCCGAACCAGCTTTACTTAATTGCTTTATTAATTCACATTTATCTGCGAGAGTGACAGGAGGTAGTGGAGACGTGAGAAGAGCGGATCCTCCTCCGGATAGCAATACTAATAATAAAGAATTCTGATCCAAGTTCTTTAGTAAAGTCTTTATCTGTTTTGTCGCATGAACGGCTTTCTCGTCGGGCATGTTATTTTCCGCTCCTTCGTATAAATCAATTGCGGACTTAGGGTTTACGTGATACCTTTCGGTTATACCAGTGGGGATGCTTATGATACCCTTCTTCAATCGAGGACCCAGTACATTTTCCACTTCACTAGCCATTTCTAGAACAGCCTTTCCCCCACCCACCATATAAACGTCTTTACCCTTCATATCATAGACAGTGGAAAACACTTGCAGCTTGTCTTCATTTGCTTTGAAGTGAAAATGTTCTTGAATTATTTTTTTCGGTTTCACTGATGAAACTGAATCGGAAAACACTGAGTTCATAAACTTATTTACCTGTTCTCCCATTTTTAAAAACCGTAATGATTTTTTAATATGCATTCCGCATGAGCAAAAAATAATAATCTGATAAATAAATCACGCGATAAGGTTATCAAATATAACGCGACCAAATTAAGATTAAAGTATCTTAATATAAAGATAACACAAATAGTAAAAACTAAAATACTAGTCTAAAAAATACTAACAGTAAAAAACGGACCAAATTAAACAAAACTGTCAAAAATCCTTGCCAAATGCAGTTGAAAAATACAGAATTCAACAAAAATAAAATTGCGATTGAAAAACTCCCGGCTATTTTGACGTTTCGTTCGTTAAGTTTCCGAAACAACTGTGGCTAAATTCGCATTACATACGTGTAATTTTGACAGTTGTTTCGGGATCCCTTGTCACAAAATAATTGTATTTATGTAAATAAGTATTTATGATTTGTACAAATCATGGCTTCTTTGCGAGAACGGCAAATAAGTAGGATTTTTTTGTAATTTCAAGCGTTATTTCACATTTTATCGATTCTAATAATTGTACAAGTTTTTGGTTAGGATTGAAAAAAATGTTTTCACGGAATAAACATAACTGAATTCAATAAAATAAAACTGCATTCAATTTTAGGTGCTTTGAAGCAGATGTTAAATTTGAACCAGATACCTAATAAAAGTGCAGCTAATGAACCATCGTGGAAAGTGCTGGTATATGACAGAGTTGGGCAAGACATCATTTCCCCACTTATATCTGTGAAAGAGCTCCGGGAACTAGGTGTTACTCTCCATGTGTATGTATCATCAGTTTTGGTCTCCTACTTCACAATCTCATTTGCTTCCTTTAGATCCATTATTCTTTATTAAATTTACCATTTGATTTCCAGGTATATCTATTTGCCTTTATTTAATTTTTTTAATATGTCATCCTTTTCTATTTTCTTTATCCATTCTGTTTATTTTAAATTTTGGAAATTTTACAATGCCTGCATTTAATCAATATAGTGTTCTCTCGATTGTAAGTTACAAGAAGGAAAGGCGATCAAGTTTGTGTTAGATACCAGACCTGGTACTTGCTGCACAGTCACAATGGAGAGATAATGGATATCTATGAGTTTGTCATTTTTAAACCGATTGTCAATCCATTTTTTAATGCATGGATATTAAATACACACTTTGGTAGGGAATAAGTTTTTTTCTCTGCGCAGGCACCTTCATTCGGAGCGTGACCCCATCCCGGAGGTGGCGGCCGTGTACTTCTGTTCACCCTCTGAGGAGAACCTCGGGCGGATCAGTCAGGACATGGAGAATGGGACGTACGACTTCTACCACCTCAACTTCATATCCCCCATCTCCCGGCAGAAGCTGGAAGACCTCGCGGCCTCGGCGCTACAGTCCAACTGCGTTGCCAATATACAGAAAGTTTACGATCAATATTTAAATTTTATTTGCCTGGAAGATGACTTATTCATTCTCAAACATCAACAGTCAGATTCGCTATCTTATTATGGTATGTATTTTAATGCAATCCTTTCCACTAAACAAAGCCAATTAAAAACCGCCTGATTTTTATCAATGGTCGATTTTTATGGTCACCTTTGAATCCTATACTGGACCAATATTATAAAGGTTTAGTCACATCAATATATAATCTACTTTATGCTTTACTTAGTTAAATGTTTTATATAATATCTCAAAAGAGTTAAAGAACTTTTTTCATAAAGGAATTCGGAAGACTAAACATTTACACAGCTTACAATCTGTCGTTGGTTGGGTCAAGTGATCGCTTTATACACCGTGTAACATTTTATCCCCATGCTTGAACAACCGCATTAATTTAATTTATGTTCGAGGTTACTACTCCCATCTTTAATATTTGTGTGAAGTAAATAGAGCAGAAAGCTGAAGAAAAATAAAAAGTTCTTCCCATACTTTTAGATATCTATAGATATCTCAATAGCATACCCCAAAAAATATTCACTTTATTTATGTATTTAATATTGTTATATTTATGCATTGGATAAAATACTAAACCTCAGATGATGGTTTTTATACAAATGGTTCTTATCTTAACTTGTAGTATTACGCAAGTTTATTTTAACATTCGGTACACTTCAGACTGCTGAAATAGTATATCAAAAATAAACTAAAACACTGCTATTTATCATTCATTCAGTTTGAAAATTCACAATAGCGGTCACTGAAACACCAAGCACTAGAGTTATAAATCAGATCATTTGCTCTATCGATTATGCACTATGGAAATGATTTAACAATGAAATATTTTATATTTCAGCCATCAATAAGGGAGATACAAAGGATACTGAAGTGGAAAGTATAATGGACAGTATGGTGGACAGTTTATTCTCGCTGTTTGTCACATTAGGTAATAAAATATAATTCGTAATAAATATTTTATCACCCTTGGAGAATGTTGATATGGTTGAGAGAAAACCCAAAAAAAATCCTCGTTATCTTCTTTACATGTAGAAGTATGAATAATCTCACAAATAATAATAAAAATCAATCTGTAAATGTTCCTTTTAGGAATGCTCAGTGTTATAAGTTAGTGCTTAATGACAGTTTACCTCCACTTGATAGCCTTCAAATTTGTTATGACCAGTACTGTAATTGAGAGTATATGGGATTACGTTTTATTCTCACAACTGTATTCTCAGAAATAGTGTTTATCCTCCAATTTTATATGTTTTATTAATTCCATAAAATTATATTAGTCTAAATGCTTTGTATTCAATTAAATTTTCTCTCTTCTGATCCTCAGTGTGATATAGTACAACAGGGGAATAATATATTATAGGGTTAAATTTATACCTTATATGGATGTAAATATAAGGTAACAGTATTTATACTATACCAAGAGTATGTTAAAATATATCCTCAGTGAAGTTTACAGCTACAGCACTAGTTTCGACCATATTTATATTGAAGTGGATAATATGTATATATTTCACTTGTTTTAAATTATTTTTTAAAAAATGCATTGAAAATAATCAAATGCAATGTTACATATGTATTTGTGTTGTTAGGTAATATTCCAATAATTCGAAGTGCAAAAGGAAATGCCGCAGAAATGGTGGCTAAAAAATTGGACAAGAAATTGAGAGAGAACTTGTGGGACGCTCGCAATAACCTGTTTCACGGCAATACTGGACAGGTGGGAGCATTCAGCTTCTCCCGACCTTTGCTGGTCATCTTGGACAGGAATATGGACATGGCTATACCACTCCACCATACCTGGACATACCAAGCCCTAACCCACGATGTGCTCGATTTATCACTTAATAGGTTTGTTTCATTTCAAAGTGTATTATTCATTCAGCCTTCATACCAGAAATTACCTTGAATATTTTTCTTAATTCTTCAGTTTTACATATTTCAATGAATATAAAGTAAAAATTCTAACGCTGAATATTGAACAATTGTAATAAAAATAAATGTATCCCGCAAAAGGACATAATGCTAAAACGAATTCTTAATTAGTGCCCAAATTAATATAACAAAAATGTATTAACACGACTAACTAAAACAGTATATGGCCCCACTCCTACTACCCCCCTTGCCCGCAAATCATTGTAATATACTTATTTTCTATGTTTTTTTATTATTGTTAAGTATTATTTCTGTTATAAAATTACACAATACATATACATATATGTAGTTTAATCTATCAGGAATCTATCAAGATAGGAAGAAACTGTTAACATGCAGCATCTTTGAGCGCACAGGTTTAATAGAAAGCATGTATATCATGCATCCCATATCAAAACAAGCCAGATACACAATAGGTGAAAGACTACCTTTTGTGCAAATTTTTAACAATTAGAATACAGGCAATAAAAAAATATTAAAATTTTCTATGTTCATTTTTTTTATTATATATTTTAAATTTATGATATCACAGGGTGGTAGTCCATGAAGGTCCGGCCAGTGGTGGAGCGAGAAGTAAATCCCGCTCCTGTGACTTGGACCTTAAAGACAAATTTTGGTCCGACCATAAAGGCAGTCCCTTCCCCACTGTTGCAGAAGCTATTCAAGAAGAGTTAGAGAAATACAGGTAAGAATTTTTATGATATTAAAGTAATTCGCCAGTTCTGATTTGTAAATCTAAAATAGATAGCTGCTTGTGAGTTCTCGTGTAAAAATCATTAATTTGGGGATTATTGTCATAATTAGACACCTAATATGTATTTAATTGCATACTATTAGGTGAATTTCTATTATGGATAGTGAAATTGTATTAATTTTACTTTTAGAAGGCAAAAGTTCACTTAAATATTTGTTATTGAGAGAACTTCACTAAAAAGTTATTTATATGTAAGTTCAACTGTCTACATATCCATATTTTTTTTAAATATAGAAATATGTATGTGTGTTTATTCGATATGCACAAACATTTCAATTTAGTTTAAAAATAGGAATTAAGTTGTAGCAGAGTAGAGGAAAAATTGTATTCTGTATTTTTTTTATTTTTGTATATAAGACACAAAAATAAGATAGACAAAATATTTATTAGCCAACAATAGATTTCTGCTCCATTAAAACAAATATTGACCCAGAGGACTGTACAAAATATTCATCTCTTCGAGTTGACATACGTCGGAGCTCAGCACTCCTCGACTTCTCTTTGTTTCTGACATTCTTGGTGATCTGATCTCTGATCAATAACCACCTAGAAAAAAATTGCTGTTAGGTTGTGGTCTCATAGTTAGTGTTACTCCGAGTCAGAGTTCCTATGTGCGAGCTCACTCTACCACATGATTTATATTTTTAACAACAGACTGCTTAGGTCTATGAAAATAGTATTTTATAAAATTTGTTATATTTTTTTTATCACACCTACATACGCAATTTAAAATAACTTATTGAGATTTTCTGTGCCGAAGACACATTTTACAATACCTACTTACTTAAAAAGTTATTTTTTTATTTACTCGTCTGTCAAGAGTAAAACAACCATAGATGACGTGGCCGTAATATAGTCTATTTAATTTCTACCTACCGCTATTATCTATTTATAAATAGCTCTTTTATCTGTGGTTTCATAATTTAATGATTTTATGGATAATAATATAAAGCTTAATTACATAATACATACCCAACGTTTTCTGTGAAATTGATTTTGTGGTTCTTTTTTTGAGTTTTTTTCTCATTTATATGATGTGTGTATATAAAAAAATTATAAATATTCATATTTAATTTAAAAATAAAAACAAGGTTGGATTGTGATTAGTAATAATCAACCGAATAGTCAAATATAAATATGATCACTTTCCTAATCAAATGTCTCTGATAATAAACCTCTAGCAGATTCTGCTCCAGACCGCCTAAGAGACTTGAGATATGCTCATTCTTAACAATCTGATGTAATCACAAAATCGCTTCATTTTTTAATTGTAGGTCGTCTGAGGAAGATGTGAAGAAATTAAAGAGCTCTATGGGTTTAGATAATGACAGCGACATAGCCCTGAGCATGGTGAGTGACAACACTCAGAGACTTACCAACGCTGTAAACTCTCTTCCACAACTCATGGAGAAGAAGAGACTCATTGATATGCATACAAGCATCGCCACAGGTAAAAGAGAAAACTTTCAATTACAGAGGAGTAATAATAGATGACTAAGTATAGCAGCAATGGCTAGGGTATTTGCGGTTGTGTAACTGAACTCGTTTGAGCTTTTGTAAGTTGGACAATGTGTACGAGTCCCTCGAGGCTCACTAACCTTCTTCTTTTTCCTGGCTCCTTCCCAGCTTATTGTCCTCATATACTGCTGGGATCAGCTCTCCTCGTCCTCGGGTTATAGGTCCTTCTGTCCTGGACAACGTCACCTAGGCCATGCCATTCTCATGTTATCTTGATGTTAACTTTCTCATGTTAACATGAATCATGTTATCTTTCTACTTCACCCATGAATTCCTTGGTCTTCCTCTAGATAACTTTCGAGAAAGACCCATTTCTATTGCCGGTTAACTACATGTTGGGGTTCTCTGCGTCCTATATGCCCATACCATCTCAATTGTCTTTCCTCTACCTTCCTATTAATGTCTGTTACGCCCAGGCTTCCACAAATGCGTGAACTCTTTATTTTGTCTCTAAGAGACACTCCCGCTGACCATCTGAGCATTTGAATTTCAGCAGATTCTAGTTGCCTAGAGAAACATCATCCAGCATTCGGAGCCGTATAGGAGTGCGGGTCTGAGAGTTCATTGGGGTTCACTAACCAAAGTAAACAAATTATAAATATGTGGATTTTTGCAATATAATTTTTCCATTTTCCCTGTATTCCCACAAGTGTACTTTGATAGCATTTTTAATTACAAAAAATTTTCTTTTCCTGCATACAATCCCTTTATAGGGTATTATACATAATCTAGTTCTGAATGTCACAAAGTTTACTTAAGTAAAGAGTTTTCTTTACTTAGTCAAGAGTTTACTTCTATTTTGATATATATTCTCATGGATGTAACCACAACAATAAAAAAAAATATTCTTTATTTATGTAACATTTTATATTTATTTTGTAATATTTTCGTAACAGGTATCTTGGAAAACATAAAATCACGAAGATTAGATTCATTCTTTGAGTTAGAGGAGAAAATCATGAGTAAAACTGCAATTGAAAGTAAGACACTGTTGGACCTTCTGAATGACCCATCCGCAGGCTCCCCGGAAGACAAGATGCGACTCTTCATGATATATTACATCTGCACACCGCACATAACAGATGCAGATTATGCTAAGTACGAAGCTGCGCTTACGGCAGCCGGCTGTGATATGAACCCCATGGCTTACATCAAGAGATGGAAGTAAGAAATTATCTACACTTGAAATTATCTACAATTATCTACTCATTGTTAACTCTTTAACCCGTATGACAGAAAGATAAATAGAGTTATAAACCTTGGTGATTTTACAGGATTTTTTTAATATATTTGGGTACGGTCACGGATAAGTCGCTTTTATCATATTGTATGTACTGTGTAAAATAATCTTGTTTCTTTCCATTGACTCAATGAATTGCCCTGTGTTTTAAATTGTGTATCATATTTGATTCTTCATTGCCTTAACTATGTAAGACCTTATCCATTAATGACATAAATGTATCCTAATTTTAGCTCAAATATCTGTTCGTAGTTATTGATAGGTCAGAGGACATAACAGAAATATAAATAGTGAGTCTTGTACAAAAAAAAAATTCTAAAATCTATTTTTATCATTTGCAGAGGCTACACGAAGATGTCTGGTCAATACGAGGGTGGCGGCACTAAAACAGTGTCCATGTTCTCCAAATTGATGTCTCAGGGTTCTTCTTTTGTCATGGAGGGAGTCAAGAACCTGGTTGTCAAGAGACATGTTAGTATATAAATTGTGCTTACTAACAATAAAAAAAATAGCCTTTTTGCTCATTTTGTTTAACCCAATGCTCTAAATTTAATCAGTTGAGACATTTGCACCATATGTCTCATGCATTTTATACATACTATGATATTTAAAAAGAAATATTACTTATTTTATTGAAAACCGTGGATATTTTATTAGGATAATAGATAAATAAATACAAAAGTCGCGAACCATTTAAAGATAATAATCTGTCCACTCAAGCTTTGAAGGAGATGCCATATTTAATCAAATATGATATTCTTTAAAAACAAATATGTTCAGTGCATACCCTTACTCTAAAACATGAGCGCTCAAGTTCACAAAACATAGTATGAATGGGATTGTGGCTTAATTGACTGGATTGACTTTAGTTGTGGCCTAGATCATTATAATCAAATCTATTAAGATTTTCTTATGGTTTAATATGAAGGCTGCATTGTTAATCACCTCTTTCTAAACAATCTGATAAGTTGATGTTTGATACTCTGATACTGAGCTCGCACAGACTGCGTAACACAAACTGTGCTAGCTGCAGGTAAAGAGTTTCCTGCAACCACATTCGCTGATAAAAATGTGTCTTGCTTTACCATATGCATGACATGCCAAGCAAGAGCTATCAGTATTAGTTATGTTTATATTCCAAGTGTTACATGTATGTCTGAATGAATGCAGAATCTCCCCGTCACGCGAGCCGTGGAGGCGGCCATGTCGGGAGTGTCGGGCGGAGGAGGTGCGGGGGGGAGTGCCGGGGGCGCGGGGGGCGCGACCGAGGACCTGCTGTGGCTGGACCCCCGTCAGCTGCGCGCCCAGGAGGCGCCCGCCACCCCCCGATCCACTCCCTTCCACGAGGCCATCGTCTTCATCGTCGGAGGAGGCAACTACATCGAGTACCAGAACCTGGTGGACTACGCCAAGGTTTGAACTAGAACCTTACTATCTTCTCCTAATCTTTATCTGCATTCATGTGTGAATAAGGCACGCCGTAAAATCAACTTCAATCGCCAACTGGGGGGCAATATTGTCCGTGTTGCGAATCACTAGTTTGGCTAAATGTCCGAGAGCCATCAGTCCTGCTCTTCAGGATATTAATATTAGTATATAATATTATTATTTGGCAAATTTGTTAAGTGTCATTTTTACTAAAAGTGACATTGTAAGGCAGACCTATGAGCTGCATACAGACAGTAATCATTTAAAAAATGTTTTATCGAATTTCATACTTATTCATTTTTTGTAAGTATTATTAATAATTTGAATGCAGAGGTAATCAGAAATTTATTAAGTAATTTGAAAAAACATTACTACAACCAGATGTGAGAAGAAAATACACATTGAAACAACAAAAAATGTGTCTGTATAAGTAATAAACATTTCTTTTCAATTTTAACAATCAAATTGATTAATTGGGACGCATAAATCAGACAATATTACCAATTTTATTTTAAATAAAACCAATTTATCAATGGCCACTCAGTGCAAGATTTGAGTTTCTTTTCACCAGAAAATATGCATTTCATGATTACAGAAACTTGATTGGTTATAATAACTTAAATATTATTGTTTACTTATGTGTTAGTTTTCTCCACTAATAAGTAGAAAATGTAACATTGAAGCATTGTTTGGTTGTTAGAAATGCCCTTATACCTCAGAATAATGTTTGTATTTTATTGTTTCAGCAAAGATCTGCAAACAGCAATATCAAAATTATCTACGGATCTTCTACTTTCCCAAATGCTACACAATTTCTGAAACAGCTTTCACTACTCGGACAAGAGTTACAATAAAATTGACTACCCTGTTTTTATTCATTCGATCTATAGCACTAAAAATAAACATTATTTATAAACTATTAAGTTTTTTTTAAATTTAGTATCCAAAGTTATACTATGTTTTTTTTGTTCACCATAGCGTTTGTTAGTGACTTTTGAATAGAGTAATGGTTGGTAATATGCATAGCTATTTGAATCTACATATGTATTGAAGTTGAATATATCGCAGTCATTCACTTTCTCACGTGTATCTATATGTTTTTAATACTTTATTTACCAATGTAAAATTAGCGTATATTGTAGTATATGTCGAAAAAACCCACTATTTGGTGTTTGGTTGTTTACGGATGGCAGTGAAAAGCCGACTAGTCGACTTTTGGTAGTTAACGTTTTAAGTAACAAAATATTTTTGCACACAGTGATGTTTCACATAGCGATGCCCTCGCATAATGAACATTGCGTACAACGGACTTTCTGTTCGACCATTACGCGACTCACACAATGGACTATATCGTACTTCATCTTGCCGCTTGGATGCCCCAAGGTCGCATGCAGTCAATGCGCTTGTACGATGGTTGATGAATATTATTAATGAATTTATTATTCCTATTTAAATATCTCATATAAAATCTTCAAAAAGATATGTCTTCACATATCTTTTTGTAAGTAAACTTAAGTCTGCGTTAGTCTACCATGCGAGAGTTCTCTGGTTCCAATCCCAGAGGGGTCAAAGTGATTTTTCAATCAAACTTTTTGTTTAAATTGTATATTATTGGACTTGTACACGGAGTGCAAGGGTAATCTTTCCTTTATATTTTATCAAGATAACACTATATACGATACAATGCCGTATGCACCATTGAACACGAATAAGAGTTAGAGAGAGAGAGAAAGAGAAACTCACAGAAAAAAACGTAGAAAATTTGAAAAAAATAATTTAAGTATCTTTTTTATGTTACAGTACCATATTTTATGCTACAGAATTAATTCAATTTTGTTACGGCGCAATAATTCTAACAACTTGAACTATGACCCCAAGCGCCCGCCAGGGGCAGGGCAGCAGGGGTGTACGCGGGGAATGTTTGTGTTATACCCTCATGAGATTGATTTAAAGGAGACTGCACATACTTGTCACTGTACTATCATAGCGAGCTGTTGAATAAACCGATTGCATCCTAATTACGAGTTATGATACCCGACCCCGTAATAAATCAGAAGTGGGATACGAAGTTTGATTGATGGACAGCTAATTTGTGAAATGTAAATTTGTGAAGAGTGATTATTCCAAATTTTTGTGCTTTTTGGGCAAACTTTTGTAAGATAACCAAATAATCCGAGCGTTTCCTTTGTTTGACGGGATAAACAAAGCTTTCTTCTGAATAACGCTTGGTGTTAAACGTTTATTCATCTTAGTACATTATTTTTACACCACATATCGAGCGTTTGGATGTTTTATGCCACCATGTGTTTGAACGTTTTTTGAGTTCCAAGATTTCCACAATTTTACTTTAAATTCACTTTTAAATCTGTACCTACTACATATGTATTACAATTGGAGCATTCTCAGTTGTTATGTGAATGTTTATATGCAGAATAAAAAACAAATAAATGAATAAATGTAAATCTATTTTTTTTATAGGGGGGGGTAGGGGTAGTACCTAAAGGGTAAACCGGTTCTTGAAAATTTTTAATCCCATCACTGGATAAGAGTAATTTCAAGGTTAACCACCCTACCTTTGGGTTATTTTCAGGCATATTTTTTTTATAAACAAACAAAAAAATCACAACGTTTATTGTCACAAATATTTGTCAGGTATGAAACCTGACAAAAATTTGTCAGTGTATCCGGTACGCATTAAATATTTTTGGAACAGATATCTTTTCTTGTGCGCCTTCTATAGGTCATACGGGTTAGCGCGGAATGGTGAAGGAAGACCGCGCGTATCACTTACGTTCGTATGTGTAGGGCGGTTAAAGGCCCTATTTTTTTTTTTTTTTTTATTTTTTTTTATTTATTTCTTAAGTTAGCTTATATTAAAACTAATATAAACTATTATATACATTTACATCATCTTTATATATTTACATTTCCTTACAGTAACTTAGACATTTA
This sequence comes from Brachycentrus maculatus, assembly GCF_059751285.1. Lineage (NCBI taxonomy): Eukaryota > Metazoa > Arthropoda > Insecta > Trichoptera > Brachycentridae > Brachycentrus > Brachycentrus maculatus. The sequence continues at coordinate 1,241,736 of NW_028281127.1, forward strand.
TTTTTAAATTCTTTCAGACACTTTTCATTCTTCATACATTCAGGCATCTCATCATACATTTTTAAACCCTTATACATCAAGCAATTTTGCGACTCAGCTCTTTTCAATAATGGTAGTCTTATTTTATCCTTTTGTCTAGTAGCATATTCATGACAATTTTTGTTTAAGACAACTTTATCCTTAAAATATTTTGGCAACTTATCGTGAAAAAATTTATGTACAAATATCAACATATTAAATTTAAGTCTTCTTCTTACAGATAACCATTTTAGTTCATCTCTCATTCCTTTTACATTGCTATATTTATTCTTCCCAAGAACACTATGAACACTATTAACACTATTAACACTATGCCGCCCACACGTCTAATTAGGATTCTTTTGTTTGGCACCAGAAGAACTGATTCATCGTTTCACTTGTCGGTGGTAGTATTTTGAGGTTTTCGGAAGATCACGAATCCTCAGGTTACTAATCTCATCATCATTTCTCTTAAACCTGATTTTCTCCTATCACAAAATTTTGCAGAAATTGTCATATGACATTGGATAGTTTTCGGCATCATGGATAGTTTTTGCAGGACACCAACCTGGTGTCACCAGATGACATAGTGTTGATATACCTATTTTATACACCAAAGTAACGAAAGTGACAAGATAATTAATAAAAAATAATAAATATATATATATATATATATATATATATATATATATATATATATATATATATATATATATATATATATATATATATATATATATATATATATATATATATATATATATATATATATATATATATATATATATATATATATATTTATATATATATGTATATGTATGTATATATATTTATATATATATATATATATATATATATATATATATATATATATATATATATATATATATATATGTATATATATATATATATATATATATATATATATATATATACATATATATATATATGCATGTATACAAATGCAATAGTGGAAAATCTTTAATGTTTGTATTATAAAACTGATGATATTGAAAGAAAAAACGATTTAATTTAACAAGTGAGCATGCTTTATTTACATTGACAAAATATGGCCAAATACCTACACATACACATATAGTAGTATATATTATTGCCTTACCACCTATAGTGAAGTAAAGAAGTATAAAAATCTAAAGTCCAACAAGGAAAAGCAGAATACATTACAATGATAAATATAGACTCAGAAAAATAACAAGACTTTTTCAAAATATTGTAAAACAGTCAAAAAATATTTTCTTAACTCTGATGGAATAAAAACCTACCAAACATAAATCAATATACTATTGTTTTCAAATTATGACCAAATTGAAAACTGAAAAATAAAGTAATGATAAATAATGTTATATTTTTTTTTTTATCTAGACAACAATAATTAAAATGTTTATATTAATATTCATATGTAGTACATATCACCATTTGAAATAGGTAAGTAGCGTTTATATTACAGAACATTTTTACAGATAATAAAATATGTATGCAGCTACAGCAATCCCAGCCAAAAAATACCAAGTGTATACTTTATTTTATTATACTCATGTGAGTATAATAAAAATAAAGTGTGTTTATTTAAATTAATAAATTTCACTAACTGTTGAGGTTAAATTGAATGTTGTCGTTAATTGGTTTTCCACAGGAGCATCTGTGCAATATAATCAAGTTTGCTCTCTTTGAGGTAATTTATTCTAGTAATACACATCAAGCTAATAACAATATACTAGCCTGTATTCAAAGTTTGTTTGTATTGTAGAATTAGTATTCAGCACTTTGCATTCAATTGTAATTCAATTTTACATATGTTTAAATAACAGAGTCAAGTCAAAGAGCGGAATGACTGATATGATTATTTTAAATATGCATTTATGATAATTATACTGTTACAAAAAAGGGAATCTAGTATTCTACATTATTTGTAGTTTTATGCTCTTAGATATAATAATCAAACAAATAAAAACATTATTCGGAATGATAATAATCATTAATGAAATGATAGTAAGTGTCAATTTTCTTTAAATATATTTTTATTAACGAATACTTCATAAAATTAAACTAAAAAAAAAATTATGATCTGTAATGATAAAAAAATACAATATCCAATCACATTTAATTATTTCACAACAACATAAGCATCATGATGAAGAGTATTATAATTGCAAAATATATAGTGTACAGGAAAAGGCAGTAAAAGTTTTATTTTGATACCAACTAGCAGTTAGGTTTTACTTTAATAGAGTGATAAGAAATTAGTGGTGTTTAAAATACACCACTAATTTCTTATAAAGAATCTTTGGCTTACTGTTTCTTCCTGTTTATATTCCCGAACCAAAGGTGTGATTATACAATAAACATATTCACCACTGAAATAGAAATGACCATTGCTTAATTCTTTTACGAGATCACATAATTAGATGGTCTAATACAGTGAGTGAAGTGGAATTAGTAAAGTGGTAAGATATATTTTAATATTAACAACCTTAGGATAGTGTAAAATAATAATTTATATTAGTTTAAAGTGATATTAGCAGTCCGCTTTCATGGGATGAGCTTGCAGGCATAAATTAGTTTTCCAATATCATATGTTTATAATTATGTAACTACAATGTTATTACACTTAATGCTCCTCATGGAATATGAAAACATCTACTCTGATTTGCGAGATAGTACACTTTATCTAAACAGCGTGAAGGAAAACAAAATATTAACTCATAAAATGGTAAGCCTCATATAAAAATATATATTTATTAAAAATTTAAGCGCTATTCAAGATATTTATTCAATTTGTATATGAACAATTGTGATAACACAAAGTGAACACAATGATTCAGAGACGGCTGCGAGTTGATATGTGAAACTAAAACTTACATTAAAAACACCTTTTAATATAATGATAACATGATAAAATCAGATCTAAATAAAAATAAATACATATATATGCATAAAAATAATATTATTCAAATAAATATATTTACTATAAAAATCTTAAAAACAACTTCACAACAAAAATATTTCAGTAGAGTGCCATTGCACACATTTAAGTAGCAAAAAAAAATTATGTATATACCTATCATACATTTGTATGCCGAAAATTTGTACAATTCCAACAATTCCACAACTTGGAGACTTAGAGTAAGATATAGCGAAGTATGAAATACAGAAAGAGAGGCAATAAATATATAAAAGCTTGCATTATATATAGTCAGCATTAAATCTAGCAATAGCGACATCTAGCTCTGACTTATTAATAAGTTTAAGTAAAGTAAACCAAAAAATGCACAAGGAATGTCATGTTGGTAAAAAGAAAATATCTATGGAGTTTAATCGGACGGCAAACTGTATAGTGTAGAATTATTGTAGTCTTTATACATGGAAAGCGCTACATTGATCACGAGGAATAGTAAAAGAACAAACAGCCTATTTGTAGGCACACACCTGTCGATGTAGAGTTCTTTTGGGTTGTATTGTTCAAGATACAAGTATCCATACAACACCTATAATTTAATTAAGGCAAACAAACCTATGATTTGTCTTATGCAAACATTTAACGTAGATTATAATGTATATAAAAAAATATGCATAAAACTACAGGAAAAAAAGCGAATGTTGATCAAATCTATTACATATATAGGCAGACTACTGAAAATATTAAAGTGAATCTACACATGCCAGATATATTAGGAAATGTCACCTTCTTTAAAAGTGTAAATTAATTATCCTTATTTGTATCAGGTACTTGCACATAATGAAAACATACATGACATGTCATTCGGTCGGAACTAAAAGGCATGGAAGATGTCAACAATAAGGAGAAACTAACAGGAATGCTAAATAAAAAGAAATTGGCAAAATGAAAATTTGGAATGCTTTAGAGAGAGAACTACTTAAGGTATTACGACGAAGGAATATTAACAGAGGAGCCCTTAATGCCCTTCCAACATTTCTATGTGACTCTAAACATCGATATCTATTTATTTACATAGTAAAACATTAGATGCTTTACATCATCACAAATCCTATGTAGAGAAGTTTATATAATTTAACATTTATATTCATGAAATCATTCAGTAAGTTCACAAGCAGGACAGAGAATAATCCCAATGGACTAGGCAATTATTTTATTACAAAATAGTTAATATATTTCAGTCAAAATTAAATTTGATAAGAATGCAATAGGAAATAATTTCCCTTATAAACTGACCATAGATGTAACACTTCATCCATTTCGCAATTGTGAAATATATAATCTTATTATTCATGAGTATTCAAAATGTATTCAGATTTATTCTACAGATAAAACAAACTTTTTTCATTCTATACTGAAAAAACTAAGTTGGCAAGCATAAAAAGATTATTTAATTTCTTATAATTTATATCCAATGTCTTATAATTTAAAATCTTAATACCAAATACATTAAACGGTTTCTCGCTGATCTATAAAGAAATTACATGATCACATTCAGTAAAAGAAGATTCGATGACTTAAAGAATACAGTTCCTGGTAGCCAAGAACAAAGTCTCTGATAGCCTACTCTGATCAGAAGATAAGTTCACTAAAAATAGCAAACGAAGCCATATTATTTCCACACATATTAGCGAGAATCAAACTCGGGATATTCCGAGTGGTTTTGCAGTGACCTCAAATGATATGGGGCAGTTTTACATTTCTTTAAGTCTGAATCAATTTACGTATTAATATATATTTCCTTATCTTGAGATACTCTGTCATAAAATTGGATGGAAACTTAAATATTTTGATAGTTATTTTGTGTCTAAACACTATCTTTTGACTGTGTCATTAGGTGACCTTTGAAAATTTAAGAGGGTCTTGTAAAATTCAGCATTTTATTCCATTCATAAAATTGGTGGGCAAGATGATTGGAAAGGCAATCGATTCACTCAAGATAGATCCTGGTAAATCTACTTTTTTATTAATACAATGCAACCAAAATGAGTGACAATATTAGCATAATCGAAAGATATTTACAAGTGTGACTTTAATAATAATTGTGGCACATTATTGGCCGTATGAAGTCCACTGAGGCTAGCCAGAAATCTTGCCAACCCGATCCGAGAACACATGTTGAGAGGACCCACAAACAGCGAGACATACAAATATCAATCCTTACACACTATCGGCCAAAACAAACCGTTTTTCCAGATCATAAATTATGTCATAAATATAATGCTCGTATCTACAAAATAAAAAGATTAATAATAAATAAATATAAATGTATATTTTAAAAATAAGGAAATTGTCATTTTGGAATAAAGATTATTTGCCAAATCTAGTTGTTAATGGCTCAGTTGTACTTTTCAACTCTGCATTATTGAAAACACATATTACAAATATTTCTTCTCTTTTTTACTTAATATGATTAATTTTTTTGATACTGTAGAAAATTTCATCTATCTATGAAATACTACAATAATTATTAAATTAGACACACATTTTTTTTTTCAATTTGAGACATGTATTTATGAATTGAAATTTAAAATAAAAAAATTGTTTAATTATCTAAATTTTGTTATTTTTTGCTCTAAACTGACAAAACATAACGTTCAACCCGGAGTAGACTGGTTGTGCAACTATTTTTCCCTAAAATGTTGTAAAATATATAAGAATTCAAACTTGAAGAAGTCTCAGATGAAGATAATGAATATTACAATATCTTACGTCTAAACCATTTATAAATCCAATAGAACTTAGTAGAGATCATACACAAGCGGAGCTAGCTGAACAGCACGGGATCCACGGATCCAGCTGTACGGGTGTTTGGCAAAATATATCTACCTACATCCCCATTTCTGCATTACGTACCTCCACTACTATACTACTCGATACGGATAAGAATTTATTATAGCTACGGGGTTATTACTCCGTTCACGGGTCCCAATGGGCTGTTTAATTATTTCTACACAACCAATTTAGCAAATCCTCTCACACTGCCACAACCCACGCACGAACTGAGTATCCAACCAATCGTGTACATGCAAAAAGGTACAGCTTTGTGGAATTCATTCACTTCTAGAGAAGTAGAAGAGCCATTCAAAAGGTATCAAATCAAAAAGTGTTTAAGAAAATCCCAGTTATTAAAAATGTTTTAACCCTTAATGTATTGTCAGTGCGGGATAGTACGACCATTTTTTAAATGACTTACTAAATGCAATGTAAGTCCATAATAATAAAGATTTACATTTTTACACACTAAGGGTTAAAAGAAATATAATGTACTGTTACAACATAAATATTACAACCTTAGCTAAGTCACAAATTCCAATAAACAAAGCGCAATAGAAGGACACGGCTACAGAAGTATAGTAACCTCAGCTATAAAATACATATATATTTTTTTAAACATTCTACTTATTAAGGATTGATTATATATTACAACAATAGAATGATATTAATATAATTTTTGAGTAATATATTTAAAAGCGGAGAGATCAAATTTAGTACTACAACATTTAAAGATCGGTAGGAGAAACTTCATTGCCGAGCCCTTCAATTGTTTTATAAATAAGTTTGGCATTATAAAATAGACAAAATAAATGTCCTCATTCGAAGAATCGTAGCCTGCATCAGGATGGTCGAGTGGCGCAGGATGGCTTGTCATGTCATGGAGTGCGGCCGTCGGTCTACTGGTGCAGGTTTACTGGGGCCCGCGGGGGGCGGCGGGCTGGCGGGAGGAGCCCCCTCCGCTGCTGAGCGCCATGCGCTGCATCTGCCGTATGACGGTGGTGGCGTGGTACGCCTGCTTCCACCGGGACTTGGCGAAGTTCTTCCTCAGCTGCTCGGACACAGTGCCGTGGATGTTCTTATTCCTGGCCGCATTACCAGATATCCACGGGTGCGCTAGTGCTTGCCTACATGTAATCACACAAACAATCAATACAAAACTGCCAAGTGGTGTATTATAGTGCAAGCTTAAACAGCTGTACTAATATGTACTGTGTATGTATTTATATGTGTTTGAAAATAGGAATCAAGTTGCGGCAGGGTGGAATTAAACCTGAAAACTCTACTCTCTAGAGTCTACAACTCCAACCACGGAACTACGTCCTGACTCATTGTACCGCTATCATTCAGTAGACAAAATTAATAATTAAAAATTGTATTTTAAAATGATATATTATTATTTAACAATAATACAACTTTTTAGAATATGTACCTATGTAACAGTACATAGGAAATATTTACAAATATGTAAAATTATCAGCTTCAAGGCAATGTTTACGCAATGATATTCTTATCTTTTATAATTTAAATAGAAGATATTTTAAATAATAAATATTTCCTACGAGCTAGTGGGTAAATTGCAAAACATTAATTATTCATTAATAAAGCAAGAAACTACTATGTACTTTTAAAGCACATTTTCATCCAAGTTTTTATAAAACCTAAATAACGCATAAAAGGATTGCCTCAATAAATAAATTATTTACACATTGCTTGTATTATCAAATCATGTTACTGGCAAGTAGCTCCCCTGTATGTGTATTATTTCAGCCTGATTCTCAAGTAAAAATTAAAATAAATAAGAATTACACATACATATGTGTAATAAATAATAGATAAAGAGACAACAACAAAAATATCTACATATCATACTTTAATCTAATGGTTTAAATGGGTGTTGTAAACAAAAAAAAAATGTTTATTAGGTTTTTGTTAAAATGTGTATTTTTTTTAAATTACATTATTAAATTTTTTTTAATTACAATTCTTTTAGACTATATTGATCCGTGGATTCATAAGCTTTTATCCATCAGACCACGCAATACACAAACAGATAAATACAAAAACATTTTGGGTATGTTCAAATACCTGTTCACATATCAGGATTTCTCCGATTATTGTTTTTTATACACTGTTTAGTTATTTTTACATTGGTGAATTTATGTGCTTTATAAAAATTTTTAATTGTATTTTCAGGCGCCTCCCAGTATCCAAAATAATTCAGTAAGGATCTTTTGCATACATTTAAATAAAAGGGTCTATGCTAAATAAAAGTTTACTCAAATCGAGCATAGATACTGCCCCAAACTCATACATGAAGCGACATGGCAATTATATGATATATATATATATATATATATATATATATATATATATATATATATATATATATATATATATATATTTGAGTTACAAAATATTCAGTGGTGTGGTAGTCAATCATGGATAAAGTGAATGTTGCATGTGTGTAAAGTGATCACTTAAACCAGTCTATGACAGGTCGGAAGCCCTGCAAATACCCTGACTTCTATCTATCAAAGGATAAATAATTGCTTTGGGTTTCCATGTTTAATAACTTGAGTGTTGTTTCAAATATATTATACATCAAATATATATATAAGTGAATCTAGAGTCAAAGGGCAGAAGGACCATTGTCCTGCATATGAAGGCCCTAAGGCCAAGCATTCGTTAGGTTGAATTCATTTCACCGGAGACGACCGGAGAGGTCGTTTGTCTGCTCACGCCTGATTTTTTTCAAGAATGTATATTTGATATATTTTTTAGAATATATATAGAAAAATAAAATTATATATATATATATATATATATATATATATATATATATATACATATATATTTATATATATATTTTTTTTTTTTTTTTTTTCAAAGTATCTTTTTTTTCAAAACCAATTATTTTGAAGAAAAACTTATTTTTTCAATGCGAAAACTGTGTTTACAGAAAACATTATGTTGCGACTTAACGAATGCTGCTGGGCCTTAACTGGTTAATTAAAAATCGTGACATTTCGGAATATATATACACCAAACAATTACACGAGAGCAAGGCTCTTTCTTCTTCCTTACCGACGGGAAACCGAGCAGTTTCCCGTCGGTAATACCTGTGGGATGATGGTCTGCTTGCAGCCTACCATTAAAAATGAATAATTTTTCATTCAAGGATGACTAATTTTAAGCTCTTTTCTCATTTTGATGCGATCTGTGTTTTTGTTCACATTTTAAAAATAAAACTAACTAACTAACCATCACGCCGCTTCCCCGCAGGAGTAGGTAGAGAGAATAGAACGCCACACCGCTCTGTCTTTGCAAACATTCCTAGCCTCTTCCACGTTCATGCATCTCCTCATACACACCCGCCGATTGTTTCTACTCCTAACCTGACCGCTTTCAAGGATTTGGCATACCTGATCGTGCCAAGTTTTTCTCGGTCTTTCTCTGCTTCTTTTTCCAATTACTTTAGTTTCTTAAATTTGTTTTACCGTTCTTTCCTCACTCATTCGTTCTACATGTCCAAACCATCTCAACACACCTTTTTTAATTTTATCGATAATGCTTGTCTCAGCTTTGCATTCCTTCCTTATTTCACTATTGGAATATCTATCTATCTATTTTTTTAAAGGATATTATTGTTATATATAAAATATCTTTTGTGCGCTTTATTTTTCTTTTTGGGACTATTACATATATACATTGTAATAAGTGTAAATAACATGTAAATATAAAATTAAATGTGTAATTATTAAAGAAATAGAAATAATTCAGTGGAGCAAATGAATAATAAAGTTCATTAAATACGCGTTATTTAACTGAACAAGGAACAGAATTGTTTATATTTGAATGCAGATATCGCTATTATTCAATGTCACTGAAATAATAATATTTATGAAATGAGGATGTTTAACAGAATTTGGAATAAACAAGATGGTCAAACAGAACAGAATGATATAGAGTAAGTAGAATAGAGATATACTCACTTGCAAGTATAGCGTTTTTCTACATCCACGCACATGAGGTGTCGAATGAAGTCCTTAGCGGAATCACTGATTTCATCCCAATAAGGAGAATCAAACTCGAATTCCCCTTTTAGAATTTGCGCAAACAGATTTGCGTCATTTTCATCATAGAACGGAGGATACCCGCAAAGCAAAATATAAGAAATCACTCCTATACTCCACACGTCCACGGCCTTTCCGTAGGGCTTCTGCGCCAAAACCTCCGGGGCGACATAGCCCGGAGTCCCACACGCTGTGGCCATGATTCCGGAATCTTCCATCTTAGAAAGCCCGAAATCGCTAATCATGATCTTGCTGTCCTCATCCGGACTGTAGTAAAGCAGGTTTTCTGGCTTCAGATCCCGGTGCACTACTCCCTGCTCGTGCATATAATCCACCGCTTCTAACACTTGTCTGATGAGATGGGATGCGTCCTTCTCGGTGTACGACCCTTTTTCTACGATCCGGTCGAATAGCTCACCCCCTGACACGAGCTCCATCACTAAGTATACTTTAAATTTATCTTCAAACGTCTCCAGAAGTTGAACAATATTGGGATGAGAGAGCCATTGCGTGTCCTTATCGCCAGGTGCGCTGGCCCCTTGCTTAGCCAGCTCACTAAACCTCCGAAGTACTCTGATCTCATTCTCCAACGAGTCCTCTTTTCCCTTTAAGGCCTTCTTGTCAATTATTTTTACAGCAAACATCTGCCCAGGGCTATCTCTACTTTCGATCAGCCTGACTTCTGAAAAGGCTCCCGTGCCCAGTAATTCTTTTAAAACATACTTGTCTTCGATAGAAGGTTGTTTATCTGTATCTTTTCCATCTTTTTTGGATTTTTTTCCAGAATCTTTCTTCCCAAACAGAGGCATCTCTACGCCTCAAATATCTATCCGCTCTAAATTGAGCGCCCAGGGTCACAGATGCCAAGTGTCAAATTGACAGTATTGCCAGATACAATTAAATATTAATACATGAAATATTTCTGTTGTTGTTAAGTACTACTATTTGTTTTAATTAAAATTCGGGGTTAGTTGTATAACTTCTACAAAAGTAATTATAATTCTTTTTACGTAATATTTTCGTGTTTTCATTATATAAACAGATTTTTTTCAGTAAACTAAATGGCCCGTTACTGAAAATAGGAATGAAGTTATTGAAAAGTAGAATCAATGGAATGGAAGAGTAAAAAAATTGTGGAACTAGCCACAAGATTATGAGCGGACTCGATATATCTAATACACTTCAATTAATATTAAATGAAAAAAAAATTACAAAGCCACAATAAATTGAAAATATTACGACTAAAAGATCCAGCTCCATTTTGATATTCGCAATGAATTGTTTTTATATTAAGAGGAACTAAGGAAATCATGTAAGTATGCATTTATTTTTTTTATAAATAAGAGTTTTGTATCAATTAAATCATAATATTTAGTCCATCAAAGTTGTTTTGTAAGTTTTAAAATGGAAAATCCCAAAGTCTTTAAATAGTAATTACATCACTTATACTCATTATTATGACCTGAAAAATGTAGATGACATAATTTAACAAAGTAATGCTTTGAATCCATTAAAAAATAAAGCATTTTTATAATTTATTTATTATCTGTACTTATTTATTACATTTTTACTATTAAAAAACAATTGAATTAGAAAGGAGACTTAAACAATCTTCTTCTGGTAAAAATTCAGCAATCAATTCTTCTATCTCGGATATTAATCCTCCATCGCTAAGTCCATTCTGAGTAGAATTTGTAAAAATAAGAAAAAAATTATAATATTATTATCAAGACATCGGATATGAATTATAAAATGTGGCTTTTGTGGTTGAGCCTATCGTTCTAAGTTGTTTCATAACAGAAACTGATATGCAGCTACACTGGAAATACTTATTAAAGCGCACAAGATATGGAATTTTTCAAATTTATCTCTCTTTTTCAATATTTTTATAAATTTTAATTTTAAATATACTATATGAGATAGTTTAAATAATGAAATCACTAATAATTATTACCTTCAAGGCCATCACATAACACTTCTTAAATTCAACTTCCAGATGAAGGGTTGCATTTAAGATAGCAAAATATGCCCAAATAAGAGGATTGTTTCGATTTAAAATGTTTGCTTCAATCAAACATTTTTCACAATCTTCATACTTTTGCATCTGAAAAGATACCAATCTGGATATCATAAGTTCATTTTTCAAGACTATTATATAATATTTAGTATTATTTCAAGAGTACTATAAACGTAACACAAGATAACCTTTAAAAAAGCTATTCCAGCTCCAAGCCATGAATTTGGAGTAGGTGAATAATTACAACACGTAATGAATATTTTTTTAGCCTGATCATATCTTCCCGTGTTCAGAAAATGTTGTCCTAATCTTACAAACACAAGATGGATATCATTAGGTCTATCAAAACATAAGTTTGTGTATTCATATGCCTCAGCTGCTAAACTTGTATTATCAAGGCAATACAAACAATGGCCTTCCATACTGCTTATTAAATATGTCTGAAACATGAGATAAAAAAAAACTATACACTTACAAATATTTAACTAAATATCAAAAGTATAATTGTCAAAGTATATTTATGCATACTGCTTGCATTTGGTAATCTTCTTGCTGTAAATGCTTTAAAGCTTCTTCGTATTTCCCTTGGAAAAAGTGAACAGTAGCTAGAAGGTAATCATAATGTAATGATTCACCTTCTTCCAATAACTCTTCACCAAGAATTGTCTCAGCAAACTAAAAAAAATCATCATTATATGATACTCCACTATATGATGGTTCACAATTTTTATTTCCGCCAAAAGATTTATAACTTCAATGATTTTTTAAGCTTACCTCAAACAAACGTAACCTAATGAATAATACTGATGCCCTTAGAAAAGTTTTCTTTTTAGGAATATTTGTATCATACCAAACAAATTCTTCTTGATTCATAAATTGGTCTCGGTCACACAAACAATACATATTACTGCAAGAGCACATGATGCCTTCTGATACAATATTCTTCCCTATATCCAAAGTGACATCTGCCGCTTCATATTTCCCTATTTTCTTGTAAAATAAATAACTAGCAATATATCCCTCAAAAAACTTAGGGTAAATTATCATTACAGCAAGAAGGAAATTTTCAGCTTCTTTATTTTGTCCACGATACATCAAAAGTACTCCACACAGTAAAAGCCTGTAAAAATATTTTTTTTTATTCGTTGTGATGTAAAATAGTGTTTTAGATATATTTATTTAAAAATATAATTGGATCTAAGAAAAGCTGATGTGCTTCGGACACGTCATGAGGAATGAAAAATATCGTCTTCTCCACCTAATCATACAAGGAAAGATTGAGGGGCGAAGAACTCAAGGACGCCGAAGGACATCATGGCTGAAAAACCTACGACAATGGTTTGGCAGAAGCACCAAATCTCTGTTCCGAGCTGCAGCATCTAAAGTGAAGATAGCCATGATGATCGCCGATCTTCGTTAGAAGTGGCACAGAAAGAAGAAGAATAATTGGATCATTTTCTAAGTATAAAAATAAAATGAGATTTCTGGCAATATCAAAGATCAATAGAATATAAAAATAAGTACATAAATAATTTAAAAACACCTACCCCAATCGGTGATGAAAATCCAACTGTACAGCTTCACACACGGCTACATATGCTTTTTCATAATCTCCCAAGCCCAGGGAATGGATGGCATAATCAAACCAAACTTGAGGGTTTTCCTTATCCAGCGATATACGCTATACATACAGTAGAAATTTAACTTTATCTATCATCATTTTCTCATAATGAATATAAGAAAGCTAAATGTTTCATTCAAGTAAATATAATTTTAAACAATTCATAAAAATATACACAACAATAGTCAAATATCTTTTTTTAACTGAAATTCAAACATATATAGCACCTTTATACATTCTATTAAATCTTTAAAAAAATGTATTCCACAATGATACATTTTCCATATTTAAAGTGACAATTGGGTGGTTATAGTAAAGAGGGATTTTTTTTTTACATTCTATTTTTCTTTAAATTAGAATATAGTGTGTATTCATTTCACAATTTGTTCATTCTAAGTTGCTTGCCTAATGCTTTGATACATTAGTTTTTTTTCTATATAAAAAAGGCATTCAGGAATAACACGTTTTTACCGAATACCCCGGCTATTACTATTATTCTCCTTTTTCTATCTACTATTATTCCTATTTCTCCTTTCCCATACAGCAGTAATATCCTTCACCCTGAGCTCCATCACTTATGCCATTTATATTCAATAAAATATAATCCCTGCCTCCAAAGATCGAATAATTTGGTGCCCAGGATGTTCACTTTGCCTTCATATAATTACTGATCAAATTAACTTACCTGCAAATGGAGAATTTCTGCTTCTTTATAATGTCCAAGCGCTTCTTCCTCTCGAGCAAAATATAATAAATCATTTATTTCAATGGAGGGAGAAAATATTTTGGGTTTCCGCATCGCCAACGTTTTGTGCATTTCATTTACTAATTCAATAAAAACTCTAGAAATAAAATGCTGAAACCGGATAATACAGTCATCACATTTTCTCTTTTTGTAAAATAAACAAAATGTACATATAATTTTAAAAAAATGATTCGTTGCAGATTTCAGATTTCAATTATAAAAGAACAAAGTTTATACCTCATAATCTTCAGACTTTATAATAGCCTCTCCCAATTTGAAATTATCATTCACTAAATTTGTCACGCAATCAGTCAGAGATCCTACCAGGTTACCGTGAACACCAGAGGTATACAAATGTCGGATAAATGCTGACATTTCATCATCTCCAGCTACTTTGGATGAGAAAACTTTACTATTCTTTAAAAATGTTGCATATTCTTCATTCAAAGAGACAATGGAATCTTTAATACATTGATGATATTTTTTTTTGGCATCTTGGCCTCTTTCAACTATAACATCAATCTCTCTAACGGGCAGTAATTTGTGAATGCTGAAAAATATAAAACAGAACTTACCATCCAGGATCCAAAAAAAGTTATCCAATCTTTAGTACCCAAACCATTTCCCCTTTTTCTGTCTATTAATACTTCTCCATTTTTTTTTTCATATGGCAGTAATATCCTTCACACAGAACTCCTTTTATATCTTCATTTCTATCCCCTCAAATATATTCCTCTCCCTTATCTAAGAACCTACTGCACCAATTTGATGCAGCGTCCTATGTACCAACTGGGTGCTGATAGGGGTGAAAGAAAAAATGACTCATTTCATACAACAACAAAAAAATCTTAGAAGGTTACAATCTTTGTGATGATTGGTTTGCTTCTTTCATAGTGAGTCTCCACCCGACTCTATCCTCCGCTCGTCTCTTCAAATTGACGTACCCGTTAAATGCATTTCGGACATAATTTGGTCTATATGGGTTAAGCAGGGTCGTCCCCTGTAGTTTGTGCCGTCTCACATGCCTGACGCAATCGTATGAAGCAGGCCTGGGTGTCTTATATCATGGCTTCATTTGGCTCGCTATTGTGCTACTTTATTTAGTAAGCATCTAGACTCCCCAGTCCTGCTGAATACCTCGCTGTTCCAACCTATGAATCCTCAACATGCGCCTGTAGCACCACATCTCAAACACCTCCAGCTGACCCCATTTTACCTGCCTGATTGTCCATGTTTCGCTCTCATACAACAGTATGCTTCCGATTAGAGTTTTAATTAAGTTTTTTTGTATTCTTAAACTTATATTATTATTAGATTCAAAAAGTAAAATCATCAAAAAAATTATGAATGAGAATTTTTTTAAATAATTAAGTACTTACTCTTCGTAAATGTCTTCCGCAGTTTTTTTCTTAATCAAAGGATGTGATAGCTGTAATTCCATTATAAAGTAAAGTGGGCGACCGGCCTCATCATAAAACTCTTCGCAATGTGGCTCACACAACGTCGTAGAAGACAGATTTTGTTGTGAGGGTTCTATCACCACCTGGGGATGTTGTGCAGCAGAAGAATCGAATACAAATGACTTCATTCCACCCCTCGACAACATGTACTCTTCATTGTATAAATAGACAACCGATACAACTCTAACGGAAGACTCTATAAAAGAAGAGTAGTCTCAATTAAGAAAACACATAATTGAAATAACAATATCTACGCATTTAAAGTAAAGTTTATATATTTTTAAACTTACTTTTAATTGATGCTGAATATTATATAAGTGTACACGAGTATTTATATTTATATAAATATATTTATATATATATATATATATATATATATATATATATATATATATATATATATATATATATATATATATATATATATATATATAAAAGTGCATGTCCTATTCAAAACAGCACACATTTTTGTTTGGATCCCCTGTTTATCTTTTAAAATGGTAAATAATAATTTTAAAAAACACATGACTTCATATTACAAACTGTCAAAAATAAAACAAAATGTTGTCTATACCTCCTGGGTATAATAAACGAGAAACATCAGGAAATGTCATCAAGTGAAGGGGCATATCATCTGAATCATCTTTTTTACGAGCTATTGATTTTCCTGAGCTACTTATTGCCTTAGGCGCAATGTGAATTTCAAGAGGCCAAACTTTATTTTTTGTTATAAACTGCAATAACGCTTCCGTGTCACTGCCGTCGAGTAAGCTGCGGTGGAAACTGTTCCATTCTATAAGATGCACTTCTGAAAAATACATAATTTTTTTAATTTAAAAAAATATTTATTTACTGCATTACTTTGCTATTTTTATAATATACGATCTTCTTCATGGCTCCATCCCAACTTATCGTTTTTGTAGGCTGTTGGGCCAGCTCTTCTCGTCCTCAGGTTTTAGATCCCTCCTCTTAACTTTTTTGACCTTTAGATGGATTTGTTTCCTCGGTTTCACTTTGCTTGCCCCCAGAATCCCGTAAGCTGGCCCTAACACTTTGTCAGTCCTCAGATGACCGAGAGAATCACCCTCACTGCCAGACAGGGTAATGCATCTTAGCGTTTGTTTTTCCATGAAGCTTTGATTTATTTCTCTGTAAGGTTTTTATCCACTGATGGCCGTCCGAAGTATATTTTTATAATATATGTTGGTACTCCATTAAAACAAATATATCATTTTAAAAGATTTATCACATTTCATTTATAAAAATTATAATTATATCTTAGCCTGTTGATATTTCAAGAATTGAACACATTCTGTCAAGTATATTTACCTGTTGTCTCAGAAAATATATTTAATCGGATTCTCTGTGAGTTCATAGGATTTTTAATGGATATTTGATATTTTGATACATTTCCACGACCTTCAATTTCACACAAAGTCGCCCATTTCTTAACAGTTTCAACATTTGAATTTACTCCCTCCAAACCTTTAAGAAAAGACACTTCTTGGAGTACCTTGGGAAAAATAAATATTGATTATGACAATAAGAAAACTAACACCAAATTCCTTCTTCTCATATGCAAAGGGCACTGCATCATAAAAACAGTGTTATTATGATGAATCCTGCGCTTCAGGCAACTATCCAGGGTGATGTTAAATAAACATTATATTGAAAAATCACTCATATTTATTTTGACCAAAAAAATGATAATCACTACCCTACCGAGGTAGAAAAATAATAAAAATACATTATATGCTTTATCAATAGGTTTTGTATAGTCTCCAAAGCAGTCCGAATCACTAAATTTATGACAAAATAGGATTAATTAATATATTACTAAAAATTCTAATGTTATACATATATATATATATTAACCAATAAATACTAATGTTACCTCGTCTTGTTTTGGAAGAATTGTGAAGATCGAACATTCATAGTCAGAAGTAACGCAAATTGGTACATCGCACAAATTTTCCATTGTCAAAGTTAACATGTTTAAAGAATTTAAAAATTCTTCATCACAGTTTCTGTCTGTTTCAATACTTGCTCTCAAAACAATATTTGGAAGGTTTGGCCAAGTTACTAATTCAAAATTCGATGAAATTTTCTTTACTGGATGTATTATAACCGTCTCCTCGATGAAATCTTTCCCTTCGAAAAGAAACGAATAAAATATTGATAGTACTTTAATACGAACATCATGATATATGTTACACAGAGAACATCACAGTCTAAGCTTAACTGAACTATATGCATTACCACCCAATTAATGCTAACCATGTTATTGCCCATTATTAACTGTAAAAAGAAAGACCGGGGGCAAGGTGTGTAAAACATTGCAAATATAATGTACTTTATCATGAAATAAGGAGTGAGCATGTCACTTATGATGATGTACACATTCCTGTTACAATACTATTCCTGTGTTCCTGAATGATACTTTTCGCTTGATAATGTATGTACATATGAAAGCTACTTATGTTTTTGTATATCTCTTAAATTATTATTGTTATTGTTTTTATGTACCACCAATAAGTAGGAGTGTTTGGAAGTACCCGTGAATTCCAAACATTCCCACTAAACGGTGCCACTAATTGTCAATGACAGCGCCTTCCTTCCTTTCTGAGACTCCGACTGGCATTCCATTTTTTTTTATTCAGGCAGAACTTTAGACACAAATTTAAATATTATTTGATAAATTAATATTTACCATTTAGGAGAGGACTTATATCAAAATTACAGTATCCGAGAGGAGATAATGAGCTATTGTTGTCATGTTTGCTGGTTGACGTCTTGACACTACCTTTTTTATCTTTCGTTATACTTGCTGTTTCCAATACTAAAACTGCAAAACACAATAAGAAGATAATTGTATTTTTAAGATGATTACAAGTGAAGGTTACAAATTATGTAAAATTTAATATAAAATACCGAGAATAGGATAGTCAACCAAGTCTGACATTTCAGACAGGTTGTAATAATCTATTTCCATCTGTCCATGTAAAACAGTCTTAGAATGTTCAGATATATCACAAGCATTCTGAATGATAATATTTTCCTTGTGCGTGATAAGTATTTCGTATTTATTCGACTTTTGATCATCCAAGCGATCATGTTCGAAACATGTAACAGATATGGAAATTTTTAACTTTGCTTCTATTATTTCATTTTGGGAATTCGTCTCTATTATGGTAGAAACAACATCTGTTGCTGTCTGAAAATATTAAATTTCTTAAAACAAATTATGACAATAAAGTAATAAAATATTTTTTTAAATTTCTCTTTTATAAAAAAAATACCTTGGATAAGCACGACATTTTTTAGTTTAAAAAAAAAACAAAAATAATATTTCTATATTTGAAAATATTTTTAAAACATAAATTGGAGTAGGTATCTATCTACCAATAAAATAGTGGTGAGACTAAACAGGTACACCCAACAAAGAATTACAAATCTAGATTTTTGGTTGCTATTCGGCAAATAATTTTAATATGACTTGAAATTTCATTGTTTTAATTGTGTGTGAAATAATAGATCATAAATATCAAGGGTACTCGTAATCTGATATTAAAATCTATTGAACAAAATATATGGTCAATAGATCTTTGCATGCTTTTACAAGATAATTAACTCAAAAAATTGTAGGAATTTTCTCAAACAATATATGTATTTGAATTTAAAGATAGAAAATAAATAAAGTTTACAAATATTAGACTATGGAATGAATTACCTCTTTTTGTAAAAAATGCATCATCTCTAATAACTTTTACAAAACGTCTGAGACATTACTATATATCATTAGTATCCATCAAACCTCCTTCCTCAGTTTTTCCCTCTATCTCCATTTCTAAACTCCCTTTTTCCTTTGCCTTCCTTATTATTATCAATTTGTAATTTATGTTTTTTTTAATATTCAAGTACTATCTACCCTCTGGTTGCAAACAGCTGTATATGGTATCAAGCGTTTTGATCAATATCACTAGTCTGTGTTTGGTTGGTTGGAAGATATTGCTTTTTAGCAATAAGTCCGCTAATGTACTTATTTATTTTCTGTACATGAAGTTTAAATAAATATTTTTAGATAATTAAATTGAAAGAAGCTTAGATAAAACTATTTTTTAGGAAATAAGAAAAAAGAAAATAAAGTATTCCAGATATTTGGCCGTGTGTTAAATTTGATAGATAAAAAAGATAGTGAATTACTTTTTGGATATGCTAGGGAGAAATATACAAAAATTATCATTAATCAAATTCATATATCAATCATAAAAATTAAATTAAATACTTCCGGGAACTCATTTGGAAAAAGAAATAACAAGATATTTTGTGAGTTTTAGTATAATTATAATTAATAAATAAAAAATAAATACATTAAATACTGCGGAATGTGTAATCTCTTAAATACTAAATACATACTACTTTGTGTGCATACGCAACCATATTTTGCCATTTTTTATTATTATAAAAAACTCTTTTCTTCGATACCCTGCATTCCTTAAACATCCTTTATCTTCATCACACAGAAAATACCCAAAATTATTTAATACTATGTGTCATAAAAACAGATCAAAAATTTCACATCAATCTCAGGGTTGTCAAAGTGAAATGTCATTTTTTCTTCTAATGTATCTTCATTCGTGTAAAAGTCACAAACTCACAAACTTTCATAGCCCTAAACCTAAAGAAAACACATAAAAATCTACAGTACATATTTACTGTTTGTCCAAATCCACAGCATGCAAAACAGCTAGTTATTGATTAATACTTGGAAATCATATATTTAATTTGTGATATATCTTTAGAAAAAAAGCTCTAATTTCACAAAACTATTGTTTTGTTATTATTTTCAAAAGGTTTGAATCATATAATATTAATAATATTTTTTATTCCAGTTTATATTTAATTTATATGTGATTTATTTTTAAATATTTTGGATCCTATTCGCAAGTTAAGAAAAAAAGAAAAATAACAAAATAATAATAATTAAAAAAAATATACTAAAAGTGTTGACTAACTTCAATTTTATTTTATTTATCCTTATTGTTTCCCAGTTAAAAAAATATTTTTAATATTCCTTAGAATATTTCTCATTCAAATAGAATCTTTTGATATATACCGAATATTCGTTAGAATCTTTTAAGCCCTCGTTTAAGTCACTAATGTCTGATCACGAGAGGCATAATATACTATTGTCATAGTATTTCAACATATTTTTATTGAACAATTTTTTAGAATTCATAAGTGAAACATTACTAGATGTATATTAAAAATAAACATAAAAATATTTATATAAATCACTCGGTTTCAATAGCACTGGATCAAAATGACTAAATAATGTATATTATTCACACCACCCATAAATTAGCCGTTAATAAGCATGATTAGTTTTGTCACCTTAGTGCTTTATAGCTCCTGAAAAAATAAATTAAATAAAAAAAGTATTCCTACAAATACTTCTTATTATCCACACCTAATATCCTATGTGGTACTGAGCATTATCTTCATAATAAATTAAATGATCACCTTACATTTCAGTTACCAATCCAGAGTAATTCAATATATTGGTTGGGAATCCAAGCTGAGACCTCTCGCCCAGTATGCAAAGAACTTTGTATTGCACAAAGGAGACTACTCATCTATAAGCAGCTGATTTGGTAATACATGTTAGATGAATTCATAAAGTGCTCTGTAAATAACCCACTATTAGTTACAATTAAAAAGGTTTTTCTCCACCAAGATGACACTCAATAGAGCACTCTCCTTATCATTTATCGTTCACTTTGTGAACAATGCTTTTGATATACAAAATATACACTCAATAGACATTGCTACAAATAATGGACTATAGTCCAATATTTTTAATTCAATCTCATTATCATTCCATGAATATCCATAAATATTTAGGCTATTATAGTAATATGAAAAAATCCTTAGGTGTGTGTAAATATATATGGTGGTTCAGTAAAATTTAGGAATCCAATTATATAAATTACAATAATTATTTCCGTATTAACAAATAAGTAAACTCAAAATAAAAATACATTATAGGCCCCGTTTGATTGAATTATTTTAATACCTACCTATGTTTTGGTTGTACCTTAAATAATAAAATCACATGCATTTCGTAACAATTCCACAGATATTTTTAAAACAGACAACAAAATTGTAAGCATTTAATATTCATGTAATGTATTGTATATACATAATTGCACAAAATACTTTGTATTAAAATATGGATGTAAATAAACCTAAAACTGCCAGAGAAGAAAAATTACAAAAAGAGCAAGCAGCATATGATTATTAAACGAAATTATTATTATTTTTGACATTTTTTTTTTTCATAGAACCACCTCGATGGAAATAATTTAAAATTTAAAATAAAATTATTAAATACATGTATTCATTGTATAAAATTTATTAAAAACAAAGTAACATTTTTAAAATATAACAAATAAAATGAAAAATGCCTTATTTGGTAAACATAGACAAACTTATCCTAACACAGAGCACAAAATTACTTATTTTTCTAATATTTAGTTTAAAACATTTAAAGCAAATTTTTGGATATTTCCCAAAAAAATATATGAAGTGTAATACATATAATGAGTATGTACGTATAAGACATAGTTACTGTTATTATGAAATACGTAACACATAGTCTTTGAGACCACACAGTTGTCAATGGGACTAAGGCAGTGACAATGGTAACAAAAATTATATGTATTAAAACCAATATTCAGTAAAGATATTTGTATTCATAAAAATATAAATAAAAGAAGTCAGTATCATATTTGTGTCAATATTAAAGGTGTATATTTTCTATATAAACCTTCTCTATCCTCAGTAAATTGAAACCTCTACATAGTCTATTGTATGTATGTCATAACTTATAAATTTGGAGTTTTTTTAAATGTATTTTATGTGTACTTTATTACATCGCAAAACTCAGGCTACTTAACTAATTAAATAATTTGAACTCAAATGTACGGCATAAAATATCTTCAAACCCTTCAGCAAAGCTGCATTTTATGCCTTAAGATAGTCCACATATGAGAGGTTGAAATTATGGCACTAAGTCAATTTACTTTCATGAAAAATTACCTGCCGTAAATTCCTTTTTAAAAAATAATTATGGGCATATTTTAGTCTTAAATAATAAAAAAAACAGCCTCATTGAAATTTACTGTGGGTAGAGATGACTGATATTGAAAAAATGTGATTCATTTAAGTGTATAGCGTCTACTTTTCAAAAAACAGTAAAACATTCATATAACAAACTGCTTTTTTGCTATAACGAACATTAATTTCTACTTTGCAAGGTGGTTTTCTTTGATAATAAAAAAAGTCTCATTGAAATTATTTGTGGGTAGAGATGACTAATATTGAAAAATTGTGATTCATTTAAGTGTACAGCGTCTACTTTTCAAAAAACAGTAGAACATTCATATAACAAACCGCTTTTTTGCTATAACAAATATGAATTTCTACTTTGCAAGGTGATTTTCTTTAAAATTACAAGCATTTGTGTATTATTACTAATAAAATTCCGATGTGAATTCTGAACTTCTGATACTGCAACTACTTACAACAACAACAAAAAAAATTAAGATACAAATCTTGTAGTAATGAATGTTTCCTTTTTTTCCTCATTTAATAATAAAATTGTACATATTATGTTTTAGAGATTTTTTATATACTGAACAAACTTCAATGACTAAAGTTCAGCTGTATGTAAAATAGATTGAAAGTATTGTTACTTTTCACAATATGCTGAACTCATTTATTTAAAATTATTTCCATCAGAAATTGAAATAAAAATGTCATCTTTTCATCGAGGTACATATTATTTGGTGGAATATTTTAGTTGAATCCAATATATGTTTTATATTAAAAACTATCCAAATATAGATATGAGTTAAATACAATAAGCACCGTAAAACATAATATTGTAAATATTTCAAAATATTTATATTGTCTGTTACAGACATTAGAATAAAGTTTTCAGTCAGTTATATAAAATATTATTACTTGCACTTCCATACCTTCGTCATTTTGAAAACCCTTTTTTTGGTTTTAAGGTGAAATAAATATATAAATTAGAGAATAATATTAACAGAATGACTCAACCATTTATGAAGGGCCTAAGTTTTAGTATTTTTTTATATTTATTATAGTTTACACAACAAAAAAGCTTTATTCATTGTAACTGCAGACAGTTGGTAGAATTCCATTTTAAATTTTTGGCTATAATAAAGTTAGCAGTGTAAAGTTTTTGTTTTAATTTTGGGTAATATATCCTAAATTAAACAAGGTTATTGGATTGAACTCTACTTTTATTTACATATATATGATATACACATATTATCATATATATGTAAATAAAAGTAGAATTCAATCCAATAACCTTGTTTAATTTTGGATATATTACCCAAAATTAAAACAAAAACATTACACTGCTAACTTCATTATAGCCAACATTAACTTAGGACCTTTCACAAATTGCTTCATGTGTACCTACATTTCTTACACTAAATGTTAATTATCAAGAAATAAGTATTCATTATTTCAAATAAAAAGAACACATTCTTTGGCTTTATAATAGGATTCTATAATGTTAACAGTTCATAAAATAATATTAAATGTAAATGCTTAATTTATATGATATAAAAATTTACAAGCAAATTTTGGAGCAACATTTGAAAGAAAAAAAAAGATGTACAGTTGATTTCTCTTAATTGGAACATACTGGCAACAAAGATTTAACCCATTTAAATGCTTGCCCAAATTAACAAGGCAAGCGTAAAATTAAACTATGAATATTATATTTTACAAAATAAAAATATCATTAAAATAAGTTTCAAAATATATAGTAAACAAAATGGATGTTACACATTCTCCGAACAGCAATCATACACACACAATGAATACAATTGTCCCATAAATATATAAATAATAATATAATCTGGTATTATGATCTTAAATTTCCTGTCCCAATTAAGTTACGTAAATAACTATTAATTCCGGTTTGTTGTTTAGTTTCCGTTCTTTGAGATTCGACTCAAAAAGGGGACGCCTCAATTATGCGAAACTGACTGTACAAAATATATCATCAACTATTCTTGATGCGATATGAACAAAAATAAAAACATTTTCATTTTTACAAAGGAATACCGGGTTAAAAATAAAATAAAAACAATGGATATTGTAATATTTTACACAATATTTAAAATTGTATTAAAAATATTAAAATATTACATATTAAAAATCCTTGTTTAAAATATACTTAAGCATTAAAAAAAATTATGTTTAACATTACCAAAGTGGATACAATGAAAATATGTTTTTTTTATAGAAATACACCTAATGATACTAAATAATGTACAAACAACATACATTTTTTTAAAGATTGTTTCTACATTTGAGATTAGAAAGCAAAAACAAACAAAAAAAATAAATCAGTTCGTACAAAAATATATGTATAATTAATGCCAACTTATTCTCGTTTGGTTATCCTTTAATTTTGTTTGAATATTACTAAATAAAATCAATATTTATAACAGAATTTTCAGAATCGTATTTTTAATTTGATTTTTTTAATGTAACAAAAATGTGATGTGTAAAAATTTCAATGGAAGATAAATTAGTATAAATTAGTAATTTGTCAATTTTGAAGAAAGAAAAACATTTTATGAAAAATATTCAAGTCAATGTCCAATATTATTTGTTAAAGTAAATCAATCATCAAAGTCTAACTGACTTTTAGAGTCATGCCGTCCATCACTAGGAATCCAAATAATGGCTGCTTCACTGAAAACAAATTATCAGTTTTTTTTAAAATACATAAAATGATATAACATTTCTTTAATGTCATACTAACAAACATTACAGGTCTACCTAGTGTAAATAAAACCAGGGTGATCATTGCATTTTTGCAGATGTAAACAGATTCTTCATATCATATGAAAAATGCAGTACTAACAATCACACATACGAGCGTACATAATATGCATTTTTTTCCACACCATTGCGATAACCCTGTCCCAAAAATAATTCATGCGAGACGGAGCAACTCACTAACAAAAAAGTACATCAGTTCCGTCCTAAAAGCACCTATTATGGCAAAAAATTTAGGTATGAATACAAAAAAATTATTTTCATAATTCTGTAGAAAAAAGGAAGATATTTTTCTACAGAATTAACTCAGAAAATAACCCAACAGTAGGGTGGTTAAAAGAAGGTTTATCAATTACCAATTAATTTCAAAACTTAAAAATGTTTGTTTTTATACTGAGGAAATATTAAAAATTAAGATGGAATATTTAAATGCTTGATGAATGGATGGATGTTTTATACTTGGCCTGGTCAATTAACACGTAGCCTGACGTCATAAAACAAAAGGTACTTTACTTAAAAGTTATATGTCTGGGTCCTCTTCAAAATGTTCAACTCCCTGACTCACACATTTATCCCAACGGTGTTTCCACTTTTACAAACAGTTCTGGAACGCTACTTTCATGTCCTTCACCTCTTTTGTCGCATTTGCCTTATCTCGCCAACAATCTCAAATCTTCTTCCTTTTAAAGGTCTTTTGAGCTTAGGGAACAGGAAGAAGTCAGAAAAGCGAGATCAGGTGAGTAGGGTGGGTGGAGAACAGTGATCAAGTCTTTGGCAAAAACTCATGAGTTCTGAAACCTGAATGGGCTGAAGCTGGTGAAACGACAACACTCACAAAAACGTATTAATTGAACAGGCCACATATTAACCACATATATTAGCCACTTTAATTAACTTAAGTGTTTACTCTCTTTAGCAAGCTTTAAAATTTTAAAATATATAAAAGAACAATAAATACCTTGTGTGTTTTGGAGTTACAGAAAGAGTCTTGTACCACAGATATGCATTTAATAATACTGACCAAGACCGCAGAGGTCCCAAAATAAATGCAACAATTCCATATGCCAAACCAAAAAAGTAAGCAAAATGCATATTCATTGCAAGAATGAATATAAATGGGAGATTACTCAGGAACATCGAAACTTTCGATAGATTTAACCGTTTCCGCAAGTGATTTTGTTGAAATCTGAAACCAAGAAAATGAAGGAATAATAATAAATAAAAAAGGAAATCATTTTATCTTAATACAATATGTAATATGAATAAGCATTTAAAAAGATAATAATAAGGTATTATAATAAAAAAATTATGTTGTGTTGTGTTATCAGTAAAAAAAATATTGTTATAATAATTTATCAAAGATAAAACTTACTGCTTGTCAATTTGATGCGCCAAAAACAGTGTTAATGGAAACTGACAAATAAAAAGTTGTATAAATCCAAACATGTATGTAAAAGAGCCAGGGATATACACTCCATTCACGAGTACTCCCCAAGCAAACACCGCTCCAATATATCCTTCAATCAGCTCCCCGACAACCCACGGACCAAAACAAAGGTAGATATCGTACAGAACCAAGGGATAAAATACATGATCTACAGTAGACAGGATCCACATCTTTCTTAAACAGTTCCAAAAAAAGTTGTTCTTGAATCTTGGTCTCCGCATGTTTCCAGTAAGTATTTTCTTATGCATGTACCGCAATATTATCAATGGTAAAGTGCACACCAACAACATTGCACCAAACAGGCATTGGAACTGAAAGAGAGGGGGAAAATCACCATTAACCTCTTGGCAAGTGAGTTTTTTTTGTGAACTGTATGTTGACAACATTATCTGTTGTGTCTAGTGTAATAGTGTCACCATTGTTACCACTATACAAAAATTATTTTGACCATGAAAAATTTTACAAAACCACTTAGTTTTAGTTCCATTTTTTACAACTCTACAGATGAGTTTGTCGAAACAGTAAGAAATCATGAAACCAGTATTATGACCCATAAGCCGCTTGTGCGCTACACGGAATTTTACCGTCCGGCTGTCCGGTTTTGAAAAATGAAAGCGACTATGACAGTTTAGCATAATCGAATTTAGGCGCAACGTGTTCACGCACCAATCAAGAGCACCGATCCGAAGAAAGATGGACAAAAGCACAAGCCAATCCAAGCCAATCATCCGTTTTATATGCTAACTGACGAGCCAGACGGTAAAATTCCGTGTAATTCCGTGTAGTGCACAAACGCCCATAGATGTAAATACAGTTATATTTTTACTAAATGTTTCATCTATATATGTAACAGGTTCATTTCACATTTCAACTCAAATATCAATTTAAAAATTGGAGTATTATATGACTGGAAAAATAGTGTCACTGTTAATTTGTCTATATATGTGGGTTTCAGAAAGCTGATTATTTTAAAATATTAATTCATTAATGGAAGATCCTCATAAATGTACATAATGTGTTAAGTGATATATAGATATAAAAGTTATATAAATGTATTAATATATTCGCATGTAAAAGAAAAAAAAGAACTTACCATTATAGATGCATCCAGCATCAACGCCATCCTAGATAAGATATTGAAATCAACTTTAGTTGCATCAATTGAAAATGGTTGTTCTACAATCTCTTCTCTACCTTGAGCATCTAGAACCTTAGAATATATAGTATGAATTCCTGATTTGTAATGCAATGGGTTCCAGGATACTGTGTATAAAGGTCCCTCTGAATTTTTACACATTATCCAAATTCCATCATCAATCTTAACTTCCACCGACACAATAGGTGAAATGGAAAATGCTAATACTCGGATGTGTGAAGATATTTGTATTTGGTTTAAAGCTTCTCTATTTGGCAATGCATATAAAGAATTCTTCGGGTTGGTTATTAAAATGACCGGCCATGTTCCATGCTTTATATCAGCAAAATTAAATAAACCGTGATCAAATGCTGCCAATCGAAACCTGGAACAATCGGAACAATGCAGTTATTAATTTAACATTTTTGCCAAAAATTCAAGTATTAGAAATATTATTGTCAATCAAATGCCAATGTTGCAAACTTGCAAAGACACTATTTTTAATTGATTAGGCTTGAAGTTTAGAATTGGTATTAAAATTCATTTATATTGTTACTAATCCAGCTTTATATGTAGAAATTTATATGTATAATTTGAGATAACTATTTTTTTAAAGATTTTTGGTTTTATTTATTATGTGTGATGTTGATCAAAACTATAAAACGTAGATTTGTGACTATTGCATTAAAAAGGCAAACAAAGTGATAAAGATAAAAAAGTGATACTAATTACAAATAATCATTTTTTTTTTTTTTAAATAAAAATCCTGAAAGTATGTGTGTGTATATTTATACAGCAAAAAACTATTTAAAAAAAAAAACACCGTACAATACCAACATGAACTAATTTTTTGTTTGTTAATAACTTACATCCTGTTATCTTTCCAATCCCCTAACTCCAGCTCGAGGAATCCCGACTTTTGCCGAGTGTACATCTTAGTAATCAGTCCACCCATCTGGTGAAGGTGACCACAGAGATACACCTTAGACGTGTCGTGGTCTCCAATCAGTTTCCGCACGGGATCCGAAGATATTATACAAGATGTTGGATAATGACCGAACCTGTAAAATAATTCAAAATTCAAATACGCTCCAAAAAAATAACTAACCCGCTTCTCTGCAGGGCTAGGTAGAGAGAATAGAATGCCACACAATTCTGCCTTGGGAATTGGCAATCTTCGCCTTTTTTACATTCATGCATCTCCTCATACATACCCGCCAATTATTCTGACTCCTGACCTAATAAGTATTAGAAATACTGGATCATGCCAAGTTTCGCAGTCTTTTTTTTATATACCCAATTTGCTATATTCTAGCAGTAAAAGAAATTTTGAAACTTTTCTTCGTTTTGCTCAATGCTGGCCATCATGGTCTCCTGGGATATCAGACACTAGGTGCATAGTACGCCTCTATTTATTCCGATCCTGGGTCAAGTTGAAGAGAGCGAGTAGACCATCCTCTCACTCCTTGACTATTCCTGTAGCTACTAGCTTCTTGAAACTTTCCAAATTATTTCTGGTAATTATGCAAAGTAGAAAAAGGTCATTTTTTCCATGTCATGTATGAGTCTTTCGATTACCGATTGCTTCTAGATGATGTAGACGCTTGTTCAATTTGTATCCCAAGGAATGCTTAGCATCCCTCCAGCAACACATTTAGAAAATATCCAACATATTCTATTAAATTTATTAAAAAATAGTTACCAGACTGTATGATCAACCCCATTTTTTTCAGCTTTATTCAACAGAGATTTGACTTCAGCTACATTGTCTTTAGTGAGCATTCCAATGAAATTGAATGGCCTTCTCGGTCCCAACTCCAGACACGCATCAAGGGCTACAAACGCAACCTTCTGGCCTCCCTTTTCCACAATTTGCATGTATGACCGGGGATGCTTTTGACCTTGAATTGAATAGTGCCGATAGAAATTGTTTTCAGAATTCCAACCAGCCACATTGAAATTATCTGAAAATTAAATAAAAAATTTTGGAAAATGGATTATTCTAAATAATGTAAAAATTATATTTGAATCAATAAGACTTATGACAATCACAATAAAAGCCTTTTTTTTGGTTTTGAACTCGTAAAATATACATGTATATTTGATGGTTTACTGTCATCAATAAGCAAAGGGGGCTTTTGTAATGTCATTATAAACAATGGATATATACATATATAAACTGAAATTAATTGTTGTTTCTATTGGAATATACAATAAATGTTAGGAATAATAATTCTTACCGTGATTTCCTCGAATGTCCAGCCATAATGTTTTCTCTTTCACTTTACAAGTCTTCAAAGTGTCTGCATATGCTATCCATTCCTGTTTGTACTGTCCCGAGCCCATATTGTCTTTGTTTTTAGCGTCGGTTAGGTCCCCCGAAGCGATAACCACGGAAGGCTTGATTATATCAAGAGTTGAGCAGCAGAATTCTTTCAATTCGGTGATCCTTAGAGGGTCATTAAATAAACTCAAATGTAAATCTGAAACCTAAACATAATTTTTAATTAATTTGATATAATTAAATAAATTGAGAACAGTATTTTGAATGGGGTAATAAGAACTTTTAGTTACCAGCCTCATGTATACAATATATTCTATATTATTATAAAATTTTCATAAATAAATAATTTGTACACATATTATATAACATTGCTGCTGGAAAGATAATAAGTGTGATCCTTGAGTTTGATATGGGCTGTAAAGAGTTTTTTGTGGGGTACTAATTTGGGAAATGCGTTTTTCAACAACGATGCAAAAATATTAATGATTTTCGCATTGCGCCCCAAAACATTCAAATTGCCCCCCAGTGGCCCAGCCACGCCTCATTGGGAAATACTGATATTATATTTTATAACAATGAGCCGCTAAGGCACACAGAAATAGTATGAAATTGAAATATTTGTGTAAGTAATAAAAACACAATTATTTCTTTTTTTTTTAAAACCCTTGACTAATGAATTTCTAATGGACCGACAAGAGAATTAAAATAATATACAAATTGAAAGTGAGGAAGAAGAACCTGAAGAAAGCATCAAGACCTTAACAATAAAAAATATGAACGAAGCTTTTACGCAACTCAGGACATTTTAAAAAATTATGGAAGAATGTTATCCCAATGGATAACACATACATTTCTCAAGTGCGTAGGGTGATCCATAATAGTACTTCATGTTACAGAACTCTCTATGCAGAAAAGAAAAAAAATAGTAAAATACAACTAATTCTTGACAAGTTTATTAAGAAAATATTTGTATGCAATATGTACTTAGTTAGTAATTTTTGATAAATACAAATTTTAAAGTACGATTTTTAGTATTTTAATTTTTTTATTTTTTACATTCCTATACTTTCAAACATTTAACTTTCGCACACGTTTTCAGGAACCAATCATGTGCGAAAGTTAAGGTCCTCCCGTATATTTTAATAGAAGTTTCAAAACCAAAGTAAATATGAATGTTTAATCATCGGTAGAATGGTAAATTTTAGAGTCTATGAACGGATCACTTAAATTAGTAAACGACAAGTCATCAGCCCTTTAATGTCCAGACTTTTATATTTCCTTTTAAAAATCTAGTTTAAGATAATAAAAGATATTTAACAACGTATTTAACAAATAAACATAAACTAAATTACCCAATGCTAGAAATTAGGTATAGGTGTAAATTAAATTTAGTTTAAAAAAGTAAAGCAAAGTTGTCACCTGTACAAACCACATCAGCTGATCTGTAGAATCGCCTATTCTGGAGAGATTTTCATATTTTATTTTGTCCTTTATGTCAAGCTTAGAATTCTTAGATTGATATATGTCTATATCAATCTGGTAAGCAATATTCGCAAGAAACATTGAGAAAATCACCACAAATAAAAGCAAGGCTAACTTAATCATTTTAAAAGTACATTAAAAAAACGTTCCCCTGATAAGTGATCACCAACCAAACAAAGGCAGCAAATAAAAAAATTCGTTTACGTAAAAACAAAAAATCCACTTATCAATAAATAATATTTGAGTATCTGAGGAATAAATCTTCGCATTTTATAATCTCATCGAAATTTGGATCTTTCGGATTTTATTGATGTATTGACACTTGACAGGTGGACAAAGTCACAGACAAACTAATCAATTATTTGACACATCGTTTCCATAGTCAAGTTATAACTGGTCTGATATTAGTTGTACTATTTTGTTTGCATTGTGCGCATGACGTAGACAAACAGGGGAGCAATCTTTTCAATATGAAAAAAAATTACTCCAATATTCACCGAGACGTCACGCATCTTCTTCTTTTATACACGTACCTACCGAGCCATTTAATACTATGTCTGGTTTTTCGTAGGATGTTTTCAATTAATCTCTAGT
Organism: Brachycentrus maculatus; assembly: GCF_059751285.1. Lineage (NCBI taxonomy): Eukaryota > Metazoa > Arthropoda > Insecta > Trichoptera > Brachycentridae > Brachycentrus > Brachycentrus maculatus. Next base: position 1,274,261 of record NW_028281127.1, read on the forward strand.
ATATAATATTTGGTTGATCCCGTGACAAATATATTCAAATCTAAAAACACGGTTACTTCACAAGTCGAAAGAATTATTTTTCGGTTTTAATTTTTTGCTGATGCCCTTATTGAGTTTTGGAAACTTTAATGATTAGAGAGGTTAGTCTAATATGCGATATAGTAGACATGCTTGTTTGTATGCTATTGGCTTTTAATAATATGAAGTAACCAAAATTATGAATTTAACCATAATCGTTACCAGTTTTAAAAAATAGTTCTGATATTTGTGGATAACGTGCCCCATGGGATTTCTTTTTGAAAAATATTTTAAATTATATGATAGATAACTTTCAATACGCATAAGTTTTGAGATAAACGAAAAATACGAACTAAGAAAAAATCTAAGATGGAATAATAATTTAGAGAAAGACAAAGAATGGTGCATATGGTACTGCATCCCAACGACGCAGTATTATATTAAACGTTATTGACCCTATAGCAACGTGATCAGTACTCCTCTTCGGGTACCAGTCCACGGTCATCTAAAATAAACGAATTACTTTTATTTATTTTGGCTCTCCTGGAATTCTAACCCGGGACCTCCTGCATGGTAGCAAAATGCTCTAACCACTACATTACTGAGGCAAACAAAGAACACCTAACTATTTTTTTTCTCCCAATTCCTTTAAATATATATTTTGGGATTCGACTGGGACTCGAGGTTGATAACAACGATATTGAAGAGCTTGTGAAAGAGTACAGCCAAGAGCTGACCACTGATGAGCTTATAGAGTTGCATCGTGTTTCACAGCAATACATTACACAGAAGAGTTTGTTGATGGAGGAGGAGGAAGTAGCAGGGCAACAATATTCTAGCACAATAAGAGAAATGCTGAAAGCATGGGAAACTGTTGCATCGTGGATTAAGAAGCATCACCCAAATAAGGAGGTGTCTATTCCTGCTACAAATTTATTCAATGATGCATTATCATTGTGATACATTTTCGCAAAAAAATTTAAGCGTCGGCTAAAACAGTTTTTTTTAGTAAAAAGGGATAAATTATTTGTCATAAATTCATATTTTTATTTATTATTATTGTTTTTTCCAAATCTAAATTATATTACAAGTTTTAACACTCCTTAACTATTTACAAGTAATTTTATTTGAATAAACCTTAAAAAAATTACATATAAAATTGAGTTTTCTTTCGGCCTGGAACGCATTAACGTATTTTCCATTGATTTGTATGGGAAAATGTTTCGCTTAACGAGTGTTTCGAACTATGATGCTGGAACGAATTATTCTCGTTATGAGATGTCCCACTGAACTGTCAAAAAAATCTGTCAGTCTGCAAAATTAAGAAAATAAAATTTGGTACCTCCTCGCATTTATAATGCATCAATATTTTTAGAAGAACAGTTTTTTGTTGATTCCAAATGTATGTAAATTTTAATGTAATTTTTGGCATACGGGTGTTGTAATAGCAACGAAATACTAAATCTCAATTGAACAAAGTATTCAATCATTTCACCTTGAAAAGTAATTACAAAAGCTTTCACAAACTTGATTTTAATTTTGCAATGACCAGAAATGTTTGAGTTTTATTATTATTATCACTATTATTTCCTCATTATTATCAATAATACAAAAAAATTATGTAATAAACATCACAAATTAACATTTTTATTTTCTTGGGTCGAACTGAAATTCGACGTAGAAAAAGCGTCGCGAGAACCAAATTTATATGCACAAACTGCTGGCTTGCTAACTTAAGTATGCTTGTATCGTTAAACAGTCCATGTAAAACCAATATTTATAATGATATTTATTTTAATTAAATTTTTCTAAAAAAAAAACAATTTGCGTTAAAAAAAAATACTGAATGCATTGGCAAAAGTGAGGCTTCACAACTTTTTAATGCGTGACGAATGCAAAAATAAATTCTTACAACCTTTATGTTTTATGAAGAACGCGATTTTTAAAACTATTTTTAACAATAAAAACTTACGACCTGCCAGTCTAGTTAAACTAAATCAGCCTTTGATAGGTCATAAACCCTGTAATACCCAGTCTTTCATATTCTTCATCTTTGTTGAGATATCAATATATTTAATAATTATTTTTATCTTGGTCTATGATTTGATGGTTTAGCAAATCTTCGCGAAATATTTACCTCGCGGAGTTAGACGAATGCATTTTGGAGACACGATAAAAAACGTTATTTTTTACTAAGTAGCCTGACAAAACCTACTTAACATGTTTGTCTCATACACTTAACCTCGATTTGCCCCAACGCCATTGCTTTTGCTACAAGAAGTCCTCAACTCCACAATTACTTACAAAAATGTATGTTATAAATTTTAAGAAACAATTAGTAAATGATAAGTAAAACTAGATCTGTAGACGGAAATACACAGGTAGGTTACGTTAACATGCAATCCATAATAGATAATACAATACAAATACATAAATAGTTACCATAATAACATATTCTAGGATTATTGTTATTGTTCCATAAAACGGCTTTCAATATATCGGAACCGTAAGTTTATACTCGGTTTCTTATATTCAAGATGGTCAACTATACAGCTATCGTATGTGGCAAATATACAACTACCTACTCATAGAATTATTTCAAAACTAATGAAAATAACTCGAACTGAATCCAGTCGGATTCCAACATGTTTGTTGTTTCGTATTTATGGCGTGCAAAATGCGATTTTGTAATCCAACATTTTAGTCCTTATATTGATTGTATTCAATGGCGTTAAACGGCTGATTTATAACAAATCGAAATTCTTTCAAACCCAGCAGCTCGGCTGTCCAAACTTAAAACACAGTAAGAGAAATTTTTTTGTGGTACGTTTTTTTTTGCATTTTTGGACTAAGTAGAATCAACTTAGTCCAAAAATGAAAATAAAACGTACCACAAAAAATGTCCCTTACTGTATTTTGAGTTTGGACAGCCGAGCTGTTCCTGATATGCTTGTATGGCTTATTGTCATCAATGGATGAAGAGAAAACTAAGTTGATGGATTTCAACATGACTAAGAAAGGACAACACGTATACGAATGACTCTTTAAAAATGAATAGCAATAAAATAGAAATATTCAATAACTATCATAGATTCTCGGTTGGATTGGGCAAGACACGCAGAAAACCGATCGAATAAAGGTAGAAGTAGATACCGTTTAAATGCATTTAGAAACCTTAAACCATATCATATCATATATCGCTCACTCCTTTCAACAACGTCATATTTCAAAAATCGACAATTTTCAGTTGTGCATGTTTTCGGAATGCCCAGAAAATGTACTATATCTCAGCAAAAGCAGCATATTTTTTACTTAATATTTACCCGCTACAGGGCAGATGCATTTTGAAGAAAAGGTATTGTTTAATTTTTTTTTTAATATACTACATATTCTTCAAATGGAGAAAAAAACATTCAGGTTTAACCTAAAAAGATCTGTTGCACAGTAAAAAGTTCAATAAGTGGCTTGATATTTATTTTTAATACATTCTATTATATTTTTAAACTTCAAAAACGATCTCCTGAAAAATGAAGTTTTTTGATATATGACGTTGTTGAAAGGACTAAGCGATATGTGAGTGGATCAAAATACAAAGTCTTTTTATTTGTCAAAATAATGTATCACTATGATCCACAACGTTAATGCTTTCATTATTCAAAAAATAACATCATATCCGCTCCCTAGATGGAGCATATGGAGTCCGCAAACTGTCTCCAGGCTTTTCTGTCGGTTGCCAGCTCCCTTGAATCCTCCCAAGTCAGATCCGCGTCCCGAAGTTCTGACGAGAACTGCCGACGAATTGTCAGCAGTGGACGTCCTGGGCGGCGCGAGCCTGATGCCTTGTAAAAGAGGCAAGCTTGATTAAGGCTCTCAGGGGGCATGTGGAGTACATGGCCAAGCCAAACTTAGAAACCTACTTAATAAAGAATAATAAAACCCTTATCCGCACCCCAATGGTGCATAGGGCACTGGGTCATATAAACGCAATGTTATCTTGATCGTTTACACATGAAGGAAAGGTGATCAGCCCTCCACTTCAGGTACCAGTCCAGGGTAATATTGAATAAATATGACAGTGAAAAAATCACTTATATTTATTTTACCCCGCCTCCGTAGTGTAATGGTCAGCACTCTCGGCTACCGTTCTGGAGGTCCCGGGTTCGAGAAACCTACTTACTTAGTAATATAAATTTTAAAAAATTGGACTTTTTCATTGCGCAGTATTTGATAGAATACGATATCGTAGCATAGAAGAGGTGGTCCATATATTGGAAATAGCGCAAAATTCCTAATCAGATCTGCGTTGGCGACATTTGATCAAATGGGTGCACGAATGTAAGAAAACTACATAAAAATATTTATCGAGATTTTCCATAAATCTGATGAATGTGAAAAAAAGTGTTTACAAAAAAATATATACCTACCTACATATATTATTACCAATAAAGAAAGATGTTTAATATTTTTAAATCGAAGTAAATAGCTAAATAACCTTAGATAGCTAATATTCTTAATCATTTCCCTATCTGTAACTAGAGATGCAAAGGGTTTTATACCAAATCGATGTAGCAGTCACCTTTTCCCTCCATACAACGCACACCGCATATGAGTACATATAGTAAACCCCCCCTATAATGCTGAGATAGGTACCGCGTTATCGGAGGGGACGTTAAAGAGAAGTTGATATTTTTAAATTGTATTTCGATTTTAAATGACTCATAACAGTCATTTCCGCTAGTCAAAATGTAAAAATAAAATTTAAAACATTAACCCCTTATAAAGTTCCCTAAGATAAAGGGGTACCTATGTGAACGTTGTAGGGGGGTTTAGCTACTGTATTAATATCTCCTTGGCGGTGCCCATATACCATACATGTGAATGATGGCCGCTGGCAATCGAGTAAAGCCTAAAGGAGTTCTCTCTAATCCGGTAGACCTGGCATACCTATTTGTATGTGCAGAAATATAAGAAAAGAAGGGAAACTTCTTCACTGGCTGGATTGTATGGAAATTATATAATAATCATAAGGCATGTTGTATTACTTTGAAAAAACATACTATTTTCATGATATAATTGGAACCGAGTATAACAAGTATTAGAAAATCGCGCCTCTGCGCAGAGGCGGCTCTAACTATTCCATTAAATATTATATTATATTAAAGGGTCTCCAGAACCGCGATACTCGCCTGCTATATTTATTTGGGATTTATTTTTTTAAATAATTAATGGACGCCACCCTTTATCTGAAGCCGCCGAAAATCAGTTTAAATAAACCATAATTTCTGAACAAGATATTTCTTCAACCAATCGAAAGGTTTTTTTAAAACCTTAATAGATCATGTCCGAAGTCCGTAAATGACAAAAATTATAAGTAATAAATATGAAAAAAACTCAATTTAAATATTCAAAATGTAGAATATATGAGAACACTAAAAGAAAAATCCATCCGGGTAAAAATCCATCCGAAAAATCGACATGGCATAGTTAATTCATTTGCTTGAGACAGGAGTGAATGATGATTTTTTTTAGGTATTGTCTACACAGGTTTTGGTGATTTTGGTAATGCTTCCTTTGCTTCTGGCCCTCAGCCTCGCACCGCCCCTGTCTCAACGAACTACGACTAAACCCATAAAACGATACGTCACATAATCGTTCGGAAAAATCTTGAAAACGAGTAAAAGAGAAAGGTTTTAGCGCATATCATAAATTTTGTTTCGTTAAAAATGGACTCTGGACGTAGGTACCTACCGGAAAAATAACATTATCATTGTCTGTTTGTGACTGTATTCATTATTATCGACTAAAATTAAAAATATTAACAAAAGCTTGACGTAGTTTTGATAACATTTTCTGATTACATTGGTCAAGAAAGTTCAGACACCATTATTTTTCTTCATCTCGTTTAATGATTTTTCTATCTTTCATGGCTGTTTTATTGTTAAGTTTTATTTATAGGTATTTTAAAATTATTTATCGAATAATTTCCGCATAGAATGTGCGTACTCGAGGTGAAATATCAAATGAAAAATGTGGTCAAATTATCAGCACGTTCATGTTGTGTTTGAAATACCTATATAAGTTGGTTAAAGGAATGTTTTTTTTTGTATTTGTTCTATATAAAGAAGTTTACAATTCCATATTTATATTTTTCACACATTAATTTGAGAAAAAGTCAATTGTTTAAAAATGTCTAAACATTTTACTTACAACAAATTGTATAGAGGTTGGTATAATTTGGTCAAAAATACGATAGAGGTTGCGAGCTTGTTGAAAAATACATAATATTCGATAGGGAATAAATAATTTCGGTAATCGGTAAACCAGCGGACCCGACATCAGAACGTCCCGTAGTATACAGTAATTTTTATAAGATAATATTATTTCATATTGTTTTAATTATTTAATGCATTAATGATTTGTCGATTACATTTTTTATTGTGTGTTGTGTGTTTGTACATAACCCTTATTTTAAAAACAGTTCTTAAAAATGACTTATGATAAATCCATTCTCACTTTTCACTTAAAGCAATAAAACAAAACACTTTTTACAGCGCAGTCACGGGTACAGGTTTAAAAGTGAAAATCTTGTTTTAACAGTTTTCATTACGATTTCACGGTTTTCATCGTTTTGTTGGAACTATCTTACCATCTTATGGGCACGTCCCAGTAGTCTCTCATTTTTTGAGAAAGTTTTATATAAACTCTCGTTGGTCTTGAATTTTTATTATTATTTATGTTTATTTTGTGTAGTGCCTCCTGCTGAGAACTCGTAGTTCAAAGTATATACTTACCTGTTAATAACGAAGTAAACAGTTTGTGGTCATTATTATTATTTGACTAGACTTTCGAAACCGTTCTTCCAAATACCTCAGCTCTCAGTGGTTACTCAATCTTATTAGGTAAATGAAATAGTATGACAAAAATAAATCCTTAAATATTGGTGCAAAGTCCTATTATTTGTTGGTAAGTCCAAATATGGCAAAGGATTAATTATGATGCCCATACTTATAACGCCCTGAAATACAAACGAATTATGAGAAGAAGACTGAAATCTTTTATATATACCTACGTATGCACATTATTATATTGTAGATATAATTACATATATAATTTAGCTTGACTATCTTCGGACGCGGATACCTGAATAACATATTTAAGTATAAAATATATGATTTATTATTAATCTAAGATTATTATATTTAAAATAATGGTTCTCTTTCCAGAAGTGTTGATGTCGCCTTGTTTACAATACAAGTTTTCGACTCACTGACTACAACCGGTTCATTTTTGAAGTTGAGCAATTAAACAGATCGCGCACCTTGTAAAATTTAAAAATATATTTATTAATAATTTTATTAAATCAATTAGCACCTATCACTGTAGTAATGAATGAAAAAACGCTAGTAACTACCCTCCGGTTTGATGTCGATACCTGCAAAAGTGCGTTTTCCTTGACCCGTCGCAATGTTTATGCAAAGCGGAAGAAAGTCGGTTGTCGATCCGAGCAAGAAGGTTGGAAGTGGCCCCGGGCAGCAGCGAGTAGACTCTACAGCTCTGGAGTGGAGGCAGCTGGCGGCGGGTGATCCATCACCACTTAGTGCTCGCGAACCAGTGAAAGGAGAAGCAGTGCAGCCAGAGCTGCATGCTACTCTCGAACGCAATCATGCTTGACAACAAACTGTTGAGCCGTGCATTCGTGCTGTGCGCATTTTCTATCATAATAGGTGAGACAGGTGACATAACACCGCCATTTACTAACCGGACTACGCTATTCGAGTGCTCTGTGTGTTGGGTGGTGTGCTTGCAGGCCTAACTGCAGATCGCTATTCTCGGGGAGGCTTCCGGCGTCTGTCTTTGGGTGGCGGGTGGCGGGTGGCGGGGATCTAGTTGGATCAGAATACATTAACAGCCGACACATGACGGAATGCCAATAACTCTCGTGTTTACTTTTGGTATTGGAAAGTACGGATGCCCGAATGTCCCCATCAAATTACGAAGGTCGCGATAAGGTAGTGAAAGAAGAGAGATCAAAGTGTACGCTCGCAATTAATAATTTCTCTTTGCCGGACGCTTGTCCAGTTTCAGTTTCGATCGTAAATATCATTTCCATTTCCTTCGGTAGCTGGGCGTGTACTTTCATCGATTACTATATGTAATATTGTGCTGTGGTAATATTTTTTACTCACATTCCGTTTCTTGACGTGCTCTCATTGAAAACTTGCATAATAAAATGTAATAGGCATCTACTCAAGCACGTAAATCTATTTTATGAATATTTTATTTCGCACTGAATGAAAGTGTCTCATATCTCACAATGACAATCAATTGAAATAATTGTACAAAAATAGAGATCATTAGTACAGGTAGGTAATATATATTACATATATATATGCTGCGAAGGTAATTGATTATTAAACTTTTCAATAGTATTTTTTTCCTTGTCTTATAAAATATTTCCGGGAAATATAGCATAGCGGGAGACAGGTAATCCTTGACTAAGTGAGTAGCACCTATCTACTTAACAATCAGGATTGCAATTGCCTTGCATTTTTATGGCCATGGGCTACTCTCACTCCACTGCATCTTAAAGATTTCATTGTACAACAGGTTAGTACGAATGAACAAATTATAAAAAAATATATATTCATAACTTATTTCACGAATTCATGATAACCAATACTATTTCAATCGTTATACATCACGAAATATGTTTTTGGTTTAAACAAAACCATTTATTGCGATATTTTACTTACATCTGACGAATTTGTCAAACATTTGAAAACATTATTTAAGTGATCATTTGATCATTGACAAATTTCGCATGCGAAATAAGCAATATACCGACCACCTAATTTTAAAAATTTAGGACCGCCACTGATAACGTTTTAAATGCTTATGAAATTTTGTATTGATTTATCGTATACATAATATTTTGTCATGAAAATAATGATCTTCATTAAATAAAACATAAATAAAAATAAAATATTTATATGCTTCATGTAGATAATATAGATGGAACAACATATTTACATATGAATACCTTATGTATAAGGTATGAATATGTGCATATTATGATTGTGAGCTTTAAGTTCAAGAACTGTACACAAAGTTGTTTCTGTGAGAGCATATTTTTTTTGTAACTGGAATATTTTCGTTCAATATTTTTAAAATGAGATTATTAATTCTTTTCCAAAAAAAGCCTTCTATCTATGTTTTAGTTTAGTAACTCAAAGAAATTCGCGGCAAATACATTTTACGAAATATACGATAAAATCTTATAGGTATTGTAAATGGAAAGTTCATTCTTCTCTTTTCAGAGAAAACAAAAAAATAGGAACGGATGTGGATTTTTTTAAATTACGGAATATGATTTTTGCCAGAATCTAAGATTATATCTTATTTTACCTTAAAATATGTTTACAATTCATTGAATTTGAACATTAATATAGGCAAATCAGAGAAATACAATATCCCAATATTTCTACATTTTGTCATTTGAACTCTCCATTCAAATAACTTTCTATATTTAACTTTTTTTAATTGATTATATTCATGAGAATTTTAAAATCCCGAAGTTTATTAAGGTTTTTTTCTCCAGTGTAAAAATAGCGTCCGTTTTTATTTAAACATTATATCGCAAACTAACGATACTTTACAAATTTTCGCGGTTAGTAAAGTAGGGGAAGTAGCGGTTGGATGTTGTACATAATAAATAGGGTAGCGTTGAATTAATGGATCATTTTTTGACGGGAGGAATATCTAATTTAACATACTCAACCTATAAAAGATTGTATTAGACTCGTTTTGTGTTTATAACAGCCGATATAATCAATATTTTAATTCATTATTTTCTTTTGCAAAATCCGCCTTCGTAAAAACGTTATTTTCGTATGTTGGCAACCAATGACGTCACAGAAACGAATCCACACTACTACTATTACAGCTCTATAGGGCAGATACATAAAGGGATACGGCCCATAACACACCCGATGACGTAAAATTTGATGACGTATAGCGGTGTAGGTTTTCGTTTTACTCAAATATCTAAAGTTTAAACATTCATATCTCCCTTATTTATTTACAGATTTCAATAAGAATCATACCAATAGTCTTGTGATTTTTCATATTAATTTATTAGCCAATAATAAGACATCATGATAAAAATCCATCAAAAATCCATAAAATGGGCATTTCGTATGCTGTGGCATTCACGATAGGAATGTAGATAGTTTAGGTTAACGGGAGGTCAGTCTCGTATTGAATAATAAGTATTTAAAATATTATCGATATGTTTGGAATAAAATAATATATATTGTCCTTACCTACCTTCTGAAAAACAAAATAATTGTCTACCAGGTATATGATTTGTTCAATCATCCCTTTTGTCCATAACAAGAAACATTTCAACATAACAAGAACACTAATGAAGTTTGAACTTTTTCTAACAGCGACATGAGAAAGAAATTTGTAAAGCTGATTATGTAGTTTTATTATTATTATTATTAATTCATATACGTATATGTATGTATACTAACTTACTCAAGGGGTATTGAAACGCAGTATCATAAGTAGTAAACGTAGGTAGGTACTCGTGCAAAATTTGATCAGCAATAATCTATTTTTTGGATCTTATTTTATAAATAAGTATATTATTCGAAGGTTTGTAGCTGTACAAATATTTACGAAAATATTACGTTTTTAACGTATTTTGAATATTTACTATCGAATATTATTTTGTACTTAAACGTTTTTATTGAGATTTGAATGCAATATTAACCAAATGTAATGTAGGTACCTACTCTTTTAAATATTTCTTTTCAAATTACTTTTTGAACAATATCTTTGAAATATACATGTATTTCATATATTTGATGCTATTGCATGTTTTGTTAGGTGATAACAATTATTATTATAATTCAAACAGAAAAGAGGATTCCTACTAAAGAAAATACTATTTGTTATTCTTTTTAACGTTTAAATATTGTAGTAAACATCAAAAGCATATTTAAAACGAACATTTTGTAAAATTATATTTGTTCACGTAACAAATCGTGAATGTACATCTGATTATTTTTTCATGCTTCGAATATTTTTGGTACTTTCTCATATTATTAAACAATAAGATAAGAAATCAGTACCTGTCATGAGTTAAGACATTCACAAAAAAGTTTAAATGCATAAATTATGTTAAAGATTTTTCTTTTTTTCCATACGAACAGATATTTTGTTACGGTGATGCGTTTTTTTTATATAAAATATGCTAATTTAGTATTTGGATACTCCATCAAAGTACCTTTCATCAAAAATGTGAAAATGTAAGCTTTTAAAAATGCAACGCATAAAAAAGAATTCACTATGTTTTACGTTTTAATAATACTATCTCCCTACAAATCTTACCCTTCTCTTCTCTTTAACAAAAAACTTAAATCAACTTACGCATCTGCATATACATATATACATACATGCCTATGTATAGCTTTGATTAATTTTGATTGCAGTTTTTATGTACTTCTTATCAATTATCCATAATCCAAATGTGATTATTTTGTTGTCTAATTAATATTTGGCAGAAAATATTGAGTAAAAATGCAATTTTCCTGAATCTGGCTCCCCTTGCTTCTTTAAAAATTTCTCCCTCCAACCAAAGAATATAGAGTCTAATCAACTTCATCTGTTTCTGTAGTGTAGTGGTTAAAACGATTACCTACCATGCTGAAGGCCCCTGGTTCGATTTCCGTGAGGATTAAAGTAAATTTAAGTGATTTTTGTACTGTAATATTTCTTTTATATCACCAAGACTGGTACCTGAACCTCAGGTCGGATCACCTTGCCTTAGTGCAATTATCGAACAAGAAAATACTGTGTCCATATGACACAGTGCACAAAAAACTTATTTACTTATGTCAAATTTCAAAACAAAAGGGTGTAGGTACATAATATCTTCAAAATACATGCCACGAACAAAATATAAAATAAAATACAAAAAGGCCATTTTTTATTCTGTTGAAATTATTTCTTTAGTTGTTTTTCTGATACCTGATAAAGTGTTTTATCTATTACTGATCACTGAATTGTGGGCCAACAATGCCTACTATTATGGCTGCTATACACACGCTAATGTTTTCGCGAATGCTTATGGCGGGCCATCCGGTTTATCTATGATTCCCGGTGCCAGAGAAACCCTGTCTGTTAGTATATTAAGTTGAGTTATTATGTTTATCGGATGTTTACCACACTTTGATATCGCACCCTCAGTTAGGCACACGAATAATAACTTAACTTCTACATACAGAGCTAAGACTCCACTGTCACCAGAAGTTATCGATGAAACGGAGGTCTGTCATTCGTTTGTCTGTAAATCATTTGTGTGCGTGTACCAGGCATTGTATTTTGTAACATAGTTAATGAGTAACATGAAATTTCAAAACTTTTATTCAAAACAAATATTTTTCCCCAGTTTCCAGTCAAAATGATTCTAGAAAACCGAAAGCAGAAGATAAAAAACAGGAAGAGTTCCTTTGTCCCGAGGGAGTTGGAAACGGCAATTTTGCAGACCCCGCTACGTGCAGAAGATTTTATCAGGTAATTTTATAATTAAGGTTTACCAAAACATTGAAATTTTTTTCATTTAGTAAATATCCTTTTATATACAAATAGTAATTGTTCTAAAATATATTATTCTACCTGCCAACCGCAAACAAACAATCTCCAACATTATACAGGTACCTAACGAGACATGCATACAAATTAACTATAGACGATTTGTCCTTCGGACACACTAACCGGTTTTTATTATTATATATTATTTTTGATTCTCAGTATTAATTTAATACATTTTAAATGCATAAAAACATCGAGCCACACATTACCTGCTCTTTGCTCGGAACTTTTTATATCTTACGCCATTTGGTCATTTTAAAATCCATTCTTGCGAACAATCGTACTGTTTTCAATATCTTATCATTGGCAGTGTAATATGTATATTAATAACCACTTTATAGAACCTTTCCTACTTTACTAAACATACCCAATTTTTAGTATTAATATGGTCGATTAGTAAGTTGAATTTTATTTAGTATAGCCCAAAACCGCACCCCGCCAGGAAACCTGACCTCAAGCTCCACACAGTTCCCATTGTCCCATTGCGGAAAAAAATGCCGAAACTCTTCTCATCCAACACACGTAACTCAATAATTTATCACAAGCTCTAACACACGCAAATGGAACTCAACTTTATTGTGGTACTTAAATAAATGCATATCAAAATATTCTTACAAATTTGATAAGTTTTACATAATTCAAACAATTTGCGGAAGTTTACGTTTAGAAATGCTTTTTACATTCAATCAATTTAATCTGTGAAAGGTCATTTTATCGTTATTTTTATAAATAAATTGAAATAATTGATTTATATGTATGTATTAAACATTGTTTTGCACATTAAACAGTAAAGAGTGATAATAATATTATTTTAATAGAAAATATGTTTATAGTTTTTATACAACAGAATTATTCTACATTTTCGCAATTTTTTGACAACATAAGATTTTAATTTAAAGTGTATGGCAGCACTGCTTTGTGACTTCGTTACTTTTTATCTATGACTTTTCGCTCCGATTTTGCCGCGAAATTTAAAAAAATACGATTTCAGAACATAACGTGCATTTATGTAGGGATATACTACTAACTTTCTTATATATTTTTTATTTTGAACTAATGGCCATTAAAATTTTAGTGCGTCGATGGATTTCCTTACGTAAATAGATGTCCTTCAGGACTCCATTTTGATGACATCAGCAAGTTTTGTACATTTAAAAATGAAGCTCGATGTGGACCAATTGCAGCCAGTAAGTTTAAAAAAGAATATTCCTTAACCTAATTTAAATTAATAAATTGGATGCGAAATAATGTAGTGATTTAAATGAATATTTATGTTTTCAAAAATACAAATGTCTGGCAATTGAATAATAAAAGTAAAAGTTTTGGATTATTTATATAGCGTCATTTTCGTAAAATTCTACCTTAAGGCCGCTTTACTGTGATACTCAATTCTCATAGATTTACTGCTCCAAGGATATTCTTTTTCAGCTTTAATAACATTTTATATTTATTATTTATTACCATACTGAGTGTCATGATATGAAGAACGTTTAATATAGTTTTAGGGTGATCATTTGTTGGGTATCAATTATATCACTAAGGGATGCAATTTACATACAGCATCTATTGCCAGACATTTTCATTAGTTTAATTATTCATACTAGAACATCAATATATTGGACCTATCAGTCAGATGCCTTAGTTCAGAAGAGAACTGCTGACAAATCTTCAGCAGTGGACGTCCTGGACGATGGAAACTAGGGTTTGGATCCTTGTGGGGCATTATGTTTCACAGTTGTATTTGTAAATCTTTCCATTTTAAGTCAGATTTTTAAGATATAAAATTGCGAATATTCCATTTTACAATGATTTAACAGAAGTTGGCAGATATAACTTAAACTGTAATGATTTTTTTTATTTTAGCCCCTGCACCCGCTACAGAGGCAGCGGTTGATTTAGCGCAGAAGTGTGATCCCGCTAACTGTGCACTTCCATATTGTTTCTGCTCAAAGGATGGGACTTTGATCCCTGGAGATTTGGACCCGGAAAAGGTAAAAAGTTTTTCCACTAAAATATATACACCATGGCTATAACAAGACATACATAATAATTGGTCCATCGCAAGAATGAGACATTTTTCAAATACCGAATTAAGAGTTACACATCAGCCCTGCTATTTTGTGAGATGTTAAGATTTTTTTATAATGGTAATATTCTCAGTAAAAAATTAAATTTTACTACAAAGTAGTAAAATTAGTTACAAACTTTCTTTAACATACATTTTCGTCCAAGGCAAGACTACTAAGGGTATTGTTACCTTGAAGTCTCAGTAATAAGCTGTGTAAAATATTTGAGTTTTGCCATTATCTTCATTGTAATTATTAACATATTATAAGATTAACCTGTAATGTAGCTACCTCCGAGTTTACAATAAATTGTGATAACATTATGATTAAACTAGCATGCTATACACTCCAGTCAGATCGAGTTGGGTTGTCGTTTTGTGATAATGTTTTGTACTTCAGAGATCTGTTGTTTGATCCCCCACTTTATCAAAACTTATACATATTTGCATATATATGATCACAATTTTTTTTTTTTAAATATATGTGGAAGAATGAAGTTTAAAGTGGAATCAATAAATTCTGCTTGATGAGCCAACTTTTACATACTAAGCCGACAATATGTACAAAACACAAATTGTATTTAAAAAATGTAACAATTAAGGAATGTAATGCGTCCATGATTTTTTTTAGTTACTTATTTTTTTCAGACTCCACAAATGATAATTCTGACATTCGATGGTGCTGTGAATTTGAACAATTATGATTTATACAAAAAAGTTTTCAATGGCCGCATTAAAAATCCAAATGGATGTAATATTAAAGGAACATTCTTTGTTGCTCACGAATACAGGTATTATTGCTTACATATAATTTTATTTTGAGTGTATGGTGTTTTTTGGTAACTATAGCTTCATGATAACAATGGATTTTTGTGAAGAAGCGACTTAAAAAATGCCAATCATCATATTTACATAGATACCTTGTTTTTATTTGTATTTTACTATTATTTTCATTTGTTTTTCAGCAACTATGTCCAAATACAGTCACTTGCGCACGATGGCCATGAGGTAAGTCTTTTGCAGTTTTTTTAATTTTACATTTTGAAAAAAGTTGCACATAACATACATTAATTCTGTGTATCCATACAAATATTGCAGCTACGCATTGGCGGGAGTCGCGTTGAATAAAGATAAGGATCCCTAGCCAGCTTTATGTGTTTTGAAAACATGGAGGAATAGGAAAGTAGAATTTGATTTTCAACAAAGTTATGGGTATTGATAAATTCGCAAGTTTTGATTATTTTATATGCATTGAATGTGTTAGAAAAAATTCAATCATTAATAAAAATTTAGTTCACCAATTTTGTACATTTGTACCAATGAATTCTTTATTGTATAAAACGAGTCACAGGGTCTATTAATTAGATAACTGTAATGGTGTCTTGGTCTTGTAGAATAGAAGATCACATTTTATTCTATCGCTTTGTTTCGTTGTGTTAATGTCATTCTCTTTCGCTCTACTCCCGTAGCGTCGGAATATATACCTCTCTTTCTCCTTCCCTCTACGTTATATCTTTCTTCTCTCTTGTGTAACAAAATGTGGTTCATAAATGTGACACATCTTGGAAATTTCACTCTCAATTTGTGAAAATTGAGAGTGAATTAGACAAATTCAATTATCAACTATCGAATCGTCGCCTAAGAAGTTGCACTTAAAAAAAGAAAAACATTTCCATGATTATTAAACACGGTAGTCGTTTATTATCGATTACATTGTTCATTAGTAATTGACCACTTGTTATAACAATGAAACTATAAGACTTGAATGTTTACAGATAGCAACAGATAGTATTTCACTCCAACAAGGTCTCGAAGATAAGGGCTATGAAGAGTGGGTGGGAGAAATGATTGGAATGCGAGAAATTCTAGGAGTTTTCTCAAACATCTCAAGGAGTGATATCGTCGGGATGAGAGCTCCATTCCTGAAGCCAGGCAGAAATACACAATACAAGGTATGAAATTATTCAATTTAAATGACCTAAATAAATTGCGATTGATTTTCGAAATAGAAAAACTTTAACTTTGAATTTACATATTAAAATTGAGTTACGTATATACACAGGCATTTTTTAATAGCTTCTACATAGTTTTTAATTTGTTAGCTTTGGTATAGCTATGCTAGCATCTAAGAAATATTTCAAATTAGTCCTAACTATCGCAATATTATATGACTCTCAGGTTCTGGAAGACTTCGGGTATATATATGATAGCTCTATCAGTGCGCCACCATCTCCAGTGCCAGTCTGGCCTTATACATTGGATTATAAGATTCCCCATGAATGCAAGTCCGGCACTTGCCCAACTAAGAGCTTCCCAGGTGAGTTTGCTCTCACTTGTTATTCTATTTTTAAAAGAAGTAACCTAGATGGCTTTTACGCTTATCTGCTGGTAGAAAAGAATGAATGGGACGGCACAGGTATCAATTTAAACGGTACATTTCTTAAATTTCCCATTCATTGGGCAGGAAACAAACCTCAATGCCTGCTTTACATTTAATTGCACCATGGTGCACGAGTAAAATTATTTAAATTTCTGTCTTAAATTAATGCATTTAGTTCAATGACATTGTAAATTGGTTCAGTAATAATAATAAAAAAATCAATTGCTTTTATGACACATTTAAGAAATGAAGATGAAGATTTTAATTTTAATGTGTTTGTTTTCTCCTAAATTATACTCACATTATTATACAGTACACATATCCTAAAATATCACCCCCAACAATCAGTGTGTGAGAATTTAGTGCTTTAAAAATATTTTCAAGAAACATGTAATTTCAGGAATTTGGGAAGTTCCACTAAACGCCCACTACATTGAAAGTTATGAAGGAGGACACTGCCCTTACTTGGATCAATGCGTTCTTCATAACCATGATCCCGATGAGGTATGTTAAAGTATTTTGGCCTAGACTGACTTGACAATATTAACACATTATTTGCGGGAAACTCTTAAGTGTATATTATATACTTTTAGTAGAGGACGGGAGATGCTTAAAAGCGTTCTATTTGCTTACTTTTGGTAGAGCATGAGAGATGCCAAAAAACATTGCACAGATCAGAATTAGGTTTGCGGTTACTTTTGATTAGTATTCTGAGGGTCGGACAACAGACTGTCTTAATCAGGCCGGGGGTTGGTGAAAAATCTGCCTGACAAACCTACTATTTTTATATTTTATGGTAATATATGTCAAAACTCTTATGTTAACATTACATTACATAATTAAACAACGCTATCAATTTCTATTCCTTATTAAAAACCTTTTTTGCTTGCTTTTTACATGCTAAAAAATGCTATAAAAATTCATTTCAATGCTAAATTGTTGACTTCACACTAGCAGCTAGATTAATTTAAGTATGATGTTTACAGGTTGATTACAGAATTCATATACCACCTTAATACACCATATCCCAAATTACAAAACCAACCGAGTTGTGATAGACATATAGCTCACTCCTTTCTAGAAAGTCATAAATCAAAAAACTTGATTTTTCAGGAGAACGTTTTTAAAGTTTAAAAATATAACACAATGTATTAAAAATAAATATCAAGCCACTTCTTTTTAGGTAAAACCTGAAGGTTTCTTCTCCATTTGAAAAATATTTAGTATATTTAAAAAAATGATTAAACAATACCTTCTCTTCAAAATGCAAAAATAAAATTTTCTGCCCTGTAGTGCATAAATATTAAAAATATGCCTCTTTTGCTGAGATACAGTACATTTTCTGGGCATTCCGAAAACATGCACAACTGAAAATTGACAATTTTTGATTTATGACATTCTTAAAAAGAGTGAGCGATATAGGATGTAGTGCCTACATTTTATCATGTCATGTTTCAGTATTTATATTGTAATTTTTAGGTCCTTGAATGGCTTCAAGAAGACTTCAGCCGCTATTATGAACAAAACCGCGCTCCATACGTGATGCCTTTCCACACCAACTGGTTCCAGATCAAGGAGTTGGAAAGAGGTTTCCACAAGTTCTTGGAATGGGCATCTGATTTGTAAGTCAAAGTTTACATTTACTAATAAATAAAAAATATTTTTTAAATTATATAAATCTAAAAACTTACATTTTCTATTCTTTAAAAGATGTAATGATAAGGAATCAGTGATATTTCAACTAAATATAAATGTAATTTAATTACAGACCCGACGTATGGTTCGTGACAATGACACAATCTTTAACATGGATGACAGATCCCAAATCGACAGATCAACTCAACAACTATGAAGCCTGGAAGTGTGACAAGAAAGGAAATGTCCCTCCAGTACCTTGCAAGAATTCTAACAAGTGCGCGCTACCCTTCAAGACAGCAGAGTCCAACTTCACTGATACCAGATACATGGAAACTTGCAGTGATTGTCCTAATCAGTAAGTCGGGTTTTACGTAATCTGTTATGGAAGAAAGCGCTCAGTGAAATATATATATATATAAAATTGCAAGTAAACCAATCATGAAAAGGGAAAACCCATCAGCGAAAGCCAAACTGTCAGTACACAACAGAGTCCTGGTTCCGACCCTCATTTATGGAAGTGAAACATGGAGTCGGCAAAAGAAGGATGAAAGTAGACTGAATGCAGTCAAAATGCAATCTCTCAGAAGAATGTGCGACAAAACGATGTATGATAGATGTTCGAATAGTGAAATAAGGAAGGAATGCAAAGCTGAGACAAGCATTATCGATAAAATTAAGAAAGGTGTGTTGAGATGGTTTGGACATGTAGAACGAATGAGTGAGGAAAGAACGTAAAACAAATTTATGAGGTGAATGTAATTGGAAAAAGGAGCAGAGGAAGACCGAGAAAAACTTGGCACGATCAGGTATGCCAAATACTTGAAAAAGGTCAGGTTAGGAGTCGAAACAATCGGCAGGTGTGTATGAGGAGATGCATGAACGTGGAAGAGGCGAGGAATGTTTGCAAAGACAGAATGGTGTGGCGTTCTATTCTCTCTGCCTACCGCTGTGGGGAAGCGGTGTGATGGTTAGTTATATTTGAATTAATTTAAATTACCAATTTCACTGGAATGTTTTTTTTTAGTACTGATACGTTTAATCTGAATTAACATGATTTCTCATCAGATGTTTCATAATTTGATAGTCGATTTTGAATTCTCTGGATACTATGCAGAATTAAGAAACATATGATTGCCTAACTTGCAGGTATCCCTGGCTGGGAGACTCAGGAGGAACAGGAATTCCCGGGAAGGATAACTACATTCCCGACAACTTAAAGAAGTAAAGAGAATGGAGGGACGTCGGACATTGACAATATTTATAGGCAGGCAGATTTGTCAGAAACGCCATAAAATATTCATTGTTATTACCAAAGCTGAATGGTTGAATTATTTACCTATTTCTTTGTAAAAGATGTACAAAGTGAACCCATGCAATGGCTTCGCTCTGTTTTTATTTAATAAATACATTTTTTATACAACTTATTTTATTTACTCCTAACATGATTCATTGGCTGCTCACATATCTCAATTTTTTAAGTCTTTAAAAGTACTGTTGGTGTCAAATACGATATTCCTTTTTCAGAAAGTTTTTTTTTAAAACCCATATCGGCACCCGATGGTGCATAAGGCACTGCATCATATAAACGCAGTATTATGTTGATCGTTAACACATGAAAGAAAGGTGATCAGCCCTCCGCTTCCGATACCAGTCCAGGGTAATATCGGTACCTCCAGTACAGTACCCCAGCGTGCTGACCATTACACTACGGAGGCAGACTATCAGAATAATAATACCCTACTTTTTGAAACTTTTATTCAAGAGGCATATTATTTCCTTAATGTGAGTAATGGAATTATGTCTATTGGGTTCCACTCTTTAACAATTTCGCTACCAACCCACCAAGCCTAAGGCCGGCAGCAAACAGAGTCAAAGAAATATCAATGTGCAAGTCCGCACAAGTGCGGGGTCGACACCCCGCTTGCACTCCTTACCCCGCACATGAAGGGGTTGGCAGCGAAGCTGTTAACCTTTATTTATATTTAAGAATGCATCCATATGAATCAATTTTATTAAATGAATATAAAATGAAAGGCGGTTTAGCATACATTAAAAAGGTCTATTTATTCATCTTGCACAACAGTAGTCTTCTCAGAGACGTACAGTCCATCGAGGAACTTTCTGATGTCCTTGTCCTTGACAGAGGTGGACTGCTGGATGAGGGCTGCGGAGCGAGAAACATCCTCCAGGGAGTTTCCTTCCAAGATTAGCTCGTCCTTCTGCTTGGGAGAGTTGATCACGGTGACTCCACTGGCCATCCTCACCCTTCGAATGTACTGCTCTCCCAAGAAGTTACGGATCTCGATAACAGAGTTATTCTCTATTGTGACGCAGTTGATGGGGAAATGGGCATACACAGCACGCATCTTGTAAAGAAAGCCCTTTGTCACACCTGAAAATAAGTACTGAGGTAAGATAAAAGTGAAAAATTGGAAAGCAATTGATCCTATGTATATGTATGTATTAGGATATACACAAGCGTTACAAGAGGCTTGTTTAACCTTATCACCATGATGCATCTTTAGGTACTTGAGGTAACAACAATGTGCAGTACACACAAGTATTTATGAACCGTTGGGACCTAAGATTCAATTCTCAATATCTCAGTACCGAGTATCCGGATTGGAGTAATTTTTAGCTTAAAATCAAGATTATCATTTATGCATTGGTTTTATGTCGAAATAGTCCCACAGAATAAATCCTTTTGAGGTCAAATGATAATCTAAGCAGTGGTCGTAAGCAGATAAAATATATCTATGTAGATTGAGTGCTTGTGAATAAAAATGGCAGACAAAACCAGTAAGTATATTCATGTATTTTACCGAATACTCCTTTATTCAAAGTGAAGTACATAATTAAATTTTGACAAAATTACTCACAAACGAGTGCAGGCATAAATGAAATATGGATAACTATTTAAAAAATTTGTATACTGATATACGTATTTATTAATTTAATAAAAAAATCACAACAAAATACATATTTGAAATAGTAGGGGCTGTCCGTAAAATAAGGTCCCCAAATTACTGCGGTTGCGACAAACAATTTAATTTGAAATCTGGCAACACTAGCGTGTCGCTTGGTTTTCCCAATTCAAGTCTCTACCATGCTGCACTTTCTGCAATGTTAATCTCGGTATGTCAGCTGTTCGCGATGGATTTTCCGTTAGCTGTACCTGTCAGGAGTGAATTACGCTCTGTAATTCGTTTTTTTATATAAAAAGAACAAAGCCCCGGTAGACATTCATTCTCAGCTACATGAAGCGTACGATGAACAATACAGGAGCGCGAAAAACATGCGCAAATTAGACCTTATTTTATGGACAGCCCTTGTAGACTTAATTTATATCTCGCAGTGTGGATGCCATGACAGATTCGATGTGGGGATTAGGTGAAATTATTATGGTAATGCCTTTATCTACTTATTAGGTAAAATATTATTGTTTTAGTGCAGTATTGACAGATATGCTGTCATGCGTCTTGGTGATTTACACACATAGACTAATATATGTTCAGACAAACCAACCATTAATTGCACACAGCTTTGAACAACAGCACTTTAACAACACTGGGATTTGTCTTATTAACACACTATCTGCGGGCGGATTCGCGCTCATAATAGAGATAAACATCTCTGAAAAGAAGTGATAACATTTAACCATACTGTATATATCGATATGAGATCAAAAGATGCCGCAAAAGTCATAACTAAAAATAACTAACACGCAATTTACGACAAGTCAAGTGAAAAGGTAAAATTACCCTTCCCGTCCAACACCACCAGTCGAGCGAAACAGCCAAATTTTCCTTCCAGCAGATAGTGTGTTGACGTAACATTTTATTTATTTATTTAAACTTCATATACAGATAAGAAATAAGTACATTGGCGGGTTTATTGCTAAAAAGCAATATCTTCCAACCAACCGAAGGACTTTAACTAAGGATAAAAAGTATAAAACAATCAGATAACTACAAAAACTAATTGTATATATTTATTGTAATATTAAGTCCAAGGCTAAGTAATTAGGTTATTAAGAATACACATGAAACTAATAGATCCCAATAAAAATTATATTGGTTATTCTTGATTAATGAAGACCTATCAGAAATTATATCATAGTTGACAGTTGGTTGGCAATCTAATGATGTAAGTTTTGTGCATTAACATATTTAAGTATTTGATATAGTTATGTTAAAACTCTCAGTAACATAAAATGGCAACCATATAACAGAAGTACTTAATTATACCCTAGAAAAAAGTGACTACCTACTCTGGGACGATGAGCTAACCATGATATTACCTAAGCTGAGAAATTTATCATACAGTATAGAATGCAATGATTTCACCAGCTCTATTCACGATATCTAGTATATTTGACCCAACTACACCAACATCTGATGATCGACCTAGAAATATGTCGTTTGTGGAATGTATAGTATTTCCAACACATTGCTGTATTGCAGTATATTGATAATTACAAATACTGATAATATTGTAGTGGTAAAAAAGACAGTAGAAGCCGGTTAATACGCATCTTTTTTTAACACACATTCGGATATGCAGCGGGTCATTTGTTTTACTTTTGTTTTAAGGCACCTCAATGGAGAGGAAGAGCTTAATATAATTAATGAATATGAAAACAACGCACAAAGTGATCTACAGGCAGTTAGAGATATACTTGACGACCTGGATATTACCGAAGAAATAATTGACCAATGGATTAATATCGACAAAAAACAAATAATCTGTCACATCCTATCAGACAAGGATATAACAAAAAAATGTAATGAAACAAATTTAGAGAAAGTTGACGAAGACATGCAATACAGAACTGTTAATGTTCTAACATACCAAGGAGCAGTGCAAGGATTGGAGACTGCGATTGCATGGCTAGAGGCACAAGATTTTATCCCAATAAAAATCATGCAGTGAGTTTCCAAAATTCTATTCTTAAAAAAAGATCTTTCAAAAAACAGTAAGAGATTACTGATTTCTCTTAAAGAGATTGCGTTACGATTTTTATTTATATTTTTGAAAAATGCATTAATTTTTTTTTTCAAAAACAATTAATATTTTGGACAATTTGTTTATACCGCGGTGAGCATATAGCGTGTTAACCCTCATAACCCACATTATAACTGACATCCAATGTATATACCAGTAAAATTAAAAATGAAATTTAACAAGTTTAATTTTCAACCCAGCACCGGACAATTAACCAGAGGTCCGGGGTCCTTTCGGATTAAGCACTCGAGTAGAGTGAAGTTATAAAGATGTAATCATTCCCTAGATTATTTTGTTTCACGTGAAATGTATAATAGTTTTAACCTTAGCAAATGCATTTATAAAAATAATTTACAGTTACATTCAAACAAGTTAAGTAACATTGAGACAGTGGTACCTGATGAATAATTAGGTACGTTTTGTATTTTAAAAGCATTATAAATAATGTGAAAATAATAGAACACCCTCATTATCATCCACCATTCACTTTGTGCGGTACCACCTCAAGCTTTACTTCACGATGACCCGTTTGTGAATAATAGTCAAATAGACTAGTTGACCTGACGAGGGAATGGTAATTCCGAAACTGTGAATGATAAGGAGCGTTAATAGGTAGATACTTCAGATATTTAGTTTTACATGACAACTCTGACATTAATGTCAGTTATAGCATCAAAAAGGAATACACCACTCAGCATATAATGCATTTGTGAAGCCACAATAAAAAAAAACACAGATACATTCAATGTTTTTCAGTATTTTAGATATGTATTTAGAATATTTCTTTTAACTTACCCTTAATCATGTTTTCGATGTGCGAACATACAGTTCTGACAGCAGCCAGTTCTCCCTTGGTTCCGAACCATTTCTCAACTCGCAAAACTCGAGGGTTGACCATACGAATGTCCAGAGCTAAATGCTTGAAGGACCTCTTCAACATCCCTCGAGGCCCTTTTACAGTCACCAAACGAGACTTCACACTCACGGTTAACCCCTGGGGGATTTTTACAACCTGGTTTGAAACAATTTGCTTCATCTTGGGTTCTGGAAAAGATCACAACATTTGATAAGTAAGAGAAGGCACTTTAAGATTGTTACGTCAATATAATGTGACAATATTGACAGCGTTGCTATTCACATAACCACAAAAAACAACACAGATTCACTAGTCGAAGTCAAAGTTACTGTAATCAATCGGGGTGAAATATGTGATCGACACCTTCCCAAGTTTTTATTTTAGTAAATAAATGAGCGTATAATAGGAATATATCGCTATTTCGAAACGATGATTCGCGATTTACAGATAAGTATTCCTGGTTCAAAACTCACCTTTCGGTGTCCCAACCGGAAAAGGCCACGGAAGTGTTGCCAACAGTAGAGCAACTGTCAAAATGTTGGGGAGGGTGATAAAAAAATCTCATAAAAGTTCTTACTTTATGTTCCCTATTATAGTTCCTTATTTTATGCTATTTATATTTTCGTATATTTTATGCTATTTACATTATATTTCAGTAAAAAAAATATGTTCCAAGAAATTAGTTTTCACTTCATTTAAAAGATTGTGTACAAAAACATTTTATTCAATCCAATATTCCTAATGGTGAATATTCCGATACTCCGATACACATGCTATATTTAAGCTCATGAGTGTGCTTCATTTGAGCAAGTGCTACTAAGTAGGATGTGTGCACATACCTTGCTTGAAATAAGCATGCTCATAAATTGACAGCCTTTCCACTTTCAAGTATGCTCTTGCAGCGCAGGTGAAAGGGAGGGGTGTTTGACCATGTGGAAACAGGTTTGCTTATTATGAGCATGCTAGTTTCAATCAAGTTCGTAATGGCGTTTTGTGCGCGACTTCGTTCCAAAATGTCTCAAAGATGAAAAAACATTTAAATTTAAAAAAAAATTATATCGGAACAATGAACGCCAATGGAATTTGCGATCGCCTCTATATAACTATTGCAAGATATAATTTTTATCAAAATTTAATGACCAACAAGAACAACTGGTCATTTTGAGTATGTCTATATGCATTCTCATTAGAAGTATCTGTAGCTGTACCTTTAATATTCTTTATTCTGAAATAAAAAAAAACGATAACGCAAAATGTGCTTTTAGGGGTGAGCAAATGTAATTATCACGCGCGCGTTTTCACTTGTGTTTGACTTTTTTTAAAAAATCTTTTTCGTTTCGTTTTTTTTCGTATGTTTAATTCTGATTGTGAATTAAAAAATAATTACGCTCTTGGGGGCCGGGTAAAGAATATGTAAAAAGGGTATATGCAACTGTATGAGCGGAGTTAAGAGACCATTACTAAAAGCATGAACTCTTTTCATAAATATCGCGTTCTGGAGTAGGCAGCTGTGGACCTATTGTACTAATGTAGTAGGTAATATAACAAAGGAAGACCAAGGAAAACTTGGCTTCTCGAGTATTTCAAATACTTGGGCGTGGTCGAGTCAAGAAAGAAGATGCATGAATATAGAAGAGGCAAAGATTGTTTGTTAAGACAGATTGGCGAAGCATTCTACTATCGCTACCTGGATAAATAGAAAGAACAGAATAGCACTTCCTACAGGGGTCTGTGGGTGAGCGACGTGATAATAAGTTATTTAGCAAATTTGAATTTTAGGAGCCTTTGACTTTAAAAAAAATATTTAAAGAAAACAATAAATTATTTTTAATTTCAGCCACTTGATTTCATAATTTGATAATTTCTTTAGCGACGAAGATGTTACATCCGGCCAATCCAGCTACGGGTTTTTAGAATCGACATTACATTTGTAGGTAGTTAATTGTATCATTATATGCTCTTTGTCTATGATTGTGTCCGTCTCTACAACTCCAGCATCATCGACAGTCGGCGATTTTTACGGGGTTGCTCTAAATAAAGTAAGTAGTCTGTGGTTCCGCCAAAACCTGTTTTCTCGTCGTTCCTGGTGGATGTTTTAGTTGCGGTCCGACTGTTTTTAGTTTTCAAAATTGATATTTTAACTCTTAAGGTAAGTCTATACTGTTGTATTTACGTTGTACTTAACAAATATGATGATTTCGCTATTGGTGTTTTTTGTTGTTTGTATATAGTAGTCATTCGTTGATTTGAAAACGCGTTATTTGGTGGGGCAACAGCTTTAGACTGCAACAGCTTGTTTTGTTTTTTTTTTTAAAGGTTACACATGTTATTATTATCACTGGATATAAGTTATCAGAATGGTGAATGTATATTGCCTTTAATCATCTTGTGAATGTACATTACCTCATAAGGGATCGACCGCACGTGTTATCGCAAACATATATACCAATATGGCTCCTGTAGCCGGCAAAACAAAGAATATTTACTCCGGTTATAATTTCTCCACGAATATATATTTTTTATTTAGCCATTACAGTAAGCATCTTATGGAATTCTTAATCTCGATTAGTTTTTTCGTTTTATGCAAATAAACATATTTGACCTTGAAAATTTTCGAATGTATTTTTCGGCGGGCCGTCGCGTCTCATTCAAGGTCTATCCCCGCCATGCTCTTGTTTGAATTTTTCGGTATGATTTTTTTAATAACTACATATCTCACATAGTACTCGAATTGAATTTTTTTATTGAAATAATAATTTTGGTGTGTTTTTAAAGGATGAGTGAAAACATAGGCAGAGCTCGAGGCCGAGGGCGCGGGCAGCCGCGCGGAAACCCGCGCGGGGGCGCTGCGGCCCCGGGATCCCAGCCTGGAGCACCTCGGGGGGCGCCGCAGCCCGGAGCCCCGCAGCTCGGGGCGCCGCACGCGGCCCCGGCCGGGCCTCAGGGCGCCTGGGCGGCGCGCGGAGCTGCGCCTCCGCAGCAGCAGGCGCCGCCGCCGCGCGCCGCTGCGCCCCCGCAGGCCGGTCGGGCGAGAGGCGGCGATTTGCAAAAACCCTTTGAACAGCTTACCATCGGAGGTAAGTGCTCATTACTTTAACCATTTGACTGATGGGTTTAAATTAAGAATTTTTGGTAAAATGGCAGGTTTCTTTTTATTTCTGATAATGAAATAATGCATGAAATAAAAATATTTTTCTGGTGTTGACGATTTTTAACGTTTAAATTGAGAGAATTTTAATCACTTTTAAAACTTATCTTAGATACACAAAAGTTTTCCATGTAGTATTTGATTTTCAAAACCAAATGTTTTATTTATTTTTATTTTATGGGCAAATTATTTGTTAATATTTTTGAATAGTAAATACACCAGACATTGGGCGACTGTCCTCTACAGTCCATTCACATAGAGCCACCCAGTGAGAATACATTCAACTATCTCATTGTGCTTGTACCAGATATGGGAAAATCTGCGAAGGCTTATTTTTTTGCTGGTATGTGGTACGGGTAAATCCGCAGAGGCCCATTTTTCCATATGTGGTACGGGTAAATCCGCAGAGGCCCATTTTTCCATATGTGGTATAGGCAAATCGGGCAAAAGGTTAATATGGTTTGGGAGTTGGAGTAAGCCAAAAAATACAATGAAAAAAAAAACACTCTTTTCTTGTTTCGTAGCTATATATTTTCACAATAAAAAAAATATTTTTCTTTCTATGTATATACATATATCTATGTACACCAGGGCGAATATTATCACAGTTCATTTTACTGCAAATCTTTTTCTGGCTTAATCTACCTCCTGTCATTAATACTCCTTGCTGTTGCTTGGGATCGCATTGCTGGATTTATAATTAGGACTGATGTAATGTGTTTGCGTTTGTCTGTGTCACCTTATTCGCTTGTTATTAATTCCCTTCTGTTGGCAAGTAAGCTTTTCTGCACTGTTTGTTTTTATGGCTTAGTTCCATTTATGTTATAAGAATGTTTACGATGAAACATTGATTTGAAACCACTTGATATAAGGTTTTTTTTTTCTTTTGTAATAATCTTCAGCTTAAATTCTCATAAAACATAGATTTTGTAATGTGTGAAGCGTGGTAAATTTCGACCAAAAAGAAAGTAAATACACTATAGCAGTTAAAGAAATATTGCATAGTAGGTATAGATATAAATTTTCATTATAAATCTCATTAAACATAATGGGTGACAAATGTATTCGCTATTGGTTTTTGACGCATGCGTGTTGAATACCTGTAATCTAAAGAATATGACTATTTTAACTGGATGGTGTAAGATAAAAGTGTTGAAGAGCGACCAATGCGTTTTTATTTTGTATAGACTTTTTGTTACAAGTTCCAATCTGAATCTGAATTCTGCATTCAGGTAATACTTTTAGGTAGGAAACAACAAAAAAAATCATCAGCATTTTTGTTATTCAGAATTTAGATTGTATATCCACTTTTATATACAGATTTTACTTTTATATACAGATTTTTTCATTATATTATTTCGAATTACAAAATATATACCTGTCAGAAAAAAAACAATCTTGCGCTTGGTAGGCAGTTTTTGTATGGAACTCATGCATTTGGAATTCCGAAAGGAAAATGCCGACGCAAAAAGTACATTAGCTTTATTTTATTAATAAAGTTTTTCTCAGTAAATACCACTATTTCTTAAAATCCATTGTGACACATATTTCGATGCATTCTGCATAATTTTCAAACACCTTATAAGTCTAAATTTTTGAGTTCTGTCCTTGGGATGTTTACTAAGTAAAACTGGATAGATTTTACCACAAAGTGACTGCCGAATCAATGAAAGTACACTTGCTGCCTAATTTGTAAAGATCGGTGTTGATAACCTGGAGGAGCAAAAAGAAGAGCGAGTGTTTTCCATCATATCGGGTGGTAAGTTAGTTGATGGTTGTATAAAATGTTCCTGGTTTGTAGATGCCGGAGCGCGAGGTGGTGGCCCCTCCCGAGGAAACATGCGCGGCGCGGGGCGCCAGATTCCTGACAACCCTTATATCCGCACAAGACCGGAAAATGTTAACAGCAAGAAAGGTATGAGAACCCTATTTATTCATTATTTTTTAATCATCAAATAATGCTCTTTGACATTTTCATTTTCCTTAAGTATATCATTATTCAATATTGTAATGAACCAATGTAAAAACACATTGGCAGTTCACAGTGAAATTATAGTTTTGTATTTCTTTTCATTTTAAGTAGTCATTTATATTTACAGGGCAGATAATAAAAATTGAGCTGACTGATAACAGTTTTACCGTAGATGGTATATTCTGTTGAAAAGATAATGCATTATTTATGTATTATAGATAACTGATTTCAAAGGATTTGTACATTTGAATAGGAGAAAAGTTAAATTTATCTACATTACTAATAATACCATCCCCGATTCTATATGAAATCTGTCAATAGAAGACAAATAATATTTTATGGGGTATCTATCTCCTCCGGGCACACATTTTTTCCCCAAAATTTTTGAAACCATGTTTATAGAAAAAGATAGTATTTTGGCATAACGGTGGGGTGAAGTGTTTTGTGTCTTCTTTGTAACATTCCACCTGTATAAAGTAATAAAATGTTCATTTGGCTACGTAGGAACTAAATGTTTCAAAAATGGAGTTACAATATTAACACATTAACCGCCATTTCAGCCACCGGTATCCGACACGACATACCTAAATTGGACTTGCCTTTTCAACTGTCGGCCACGCGCACTGTGCAAACTGCTATTTAAAATATCTCACGTGGACTTTCTCAGCTTGGCGTTCTAAGTGAAATACTTGCACTTATCTGTCAAAGCAGAAATCCCGCGAGGCACGCGGACAGGATGCCCGACACGTTGTTCACCCATGATCGACATATTGAAAAACTCTATAAATTTACTTCAATGATAATGAAGAAAAAAAACAGTATTTGGCAGTCAATCACAAACTAGTGTTAATCTTATTCTGTTTCTTAAATTGATATATTAAAATTGGAAATGATAATAAAAGTTTAATTTCTTGGAAAATGTAATGAAATTCTACCTATATTATCTACATATATTTTGTTAAAATAATAAAATGAATACTCAAAACTGATAAGTGTGGTGCATTCTTCCACTCGCAAGCAAATATATATGGGAAAAGTGACCTCTACTTGACTCGAATCTAATCGGCAAATTGTTAATGTAAACAAAAGTTATTGTAGTCTGGAGAGTAATGAAGCCATACTTGCTGTAATATAATACAAGTCTTGCTGATAACTTATCTGTATTATGACTTTATTTTGAAATAAAATAATTATCGCAAGCTTTAATGTATTTATTACATTTAAACCTTATACTCAAAGTAAACTTACTTCAAAAGAAATATGGATGACAATGTTGCATTCATGGTTACAATTCAAGGCATTCTAGACCTCTAGATACCTTTGGACTTACTAGAAGTTTTTTCTTCATTTTACAATTAATTTATAATACCTCCTAACTTTAAAATTTAAAAAAAAACTTATTTTTTTATGTTAAATATGATTTAAAAGATTCATAAACATTATAGTTTAATACAAATTTATTATATGATTCATTGCGTTTTGCTTGTTAAATGTTTGAATAAATAATCTCAGTTAACAAATAAAATTTTAATTTACTAGGTGTTTGTGGCTTCCTATATAGTTTGAATAAAATAAAATTTAGATGAGATTAATAAATAATAGCATAATTGAACACAAGATAGCATGGTGCCTGTTTTGATAACACCGATAGTTTAAAAAAAAACTGCTAGAACCACAGTTAAAAACAGTTTTACCACTTTTGATTATGTCAATTGATCACAAGTAAATTTTTATTGGTGATATTTATAAATCTTGAGATATTGTGGTAAAAACCTTTAAAATTGCTTTCTAGATACAGTTAAGTTTGTACAAGTTGTGTATTTTCTTTTTGAATTTGTAGGGCAAACTGGTCAAGTGGTCAAGATTTTGGCGAACTATTTTAAACTCATTACCCAGCCAAGGTGGTGCCTGTATATGTACAGAGTGGACGTGTCTCCCGCTGAAGACAGGACCAGGGTCCGCCAGAGTCTCATGCGAGATCACAGGGCCAAGATCGGAGGGTCAGTTCCAATCTTTTTATAATATCAACAATATTTTTGAGGCATTCTAATGATTAATTTTAATGTGAAATTCATTTGTAATGTGTTGTTCAACTTTTCAGCTACATATTCGATGGTACCGTGTTGTATTCATGCAACCGACTGAACCCAGACCCCATGGAACTCTACTCGTCAAGACGTGAAGATAATGAAACAATGAAGTTGACATTGAAAGTGAGGAAATATTTGTATATTGTTCAATTTGAGCTTTATTTTTTTTTAAATCCCCTTGAAAAATGTAAAAAAAGGATTTTATTATTTTTCTTAATTTGATATCTTGCTTAACCCCTTCCCTTACTGTGCTAAAAACTTCCGCGTGCACCGGTGATATGTATTTTGTACACCATATGAAAATGTGATTTAAAAACAGGAAAAATGTAAATATTCCTAAATGTTGCTTTTATTAAGCATAGTTGAAGTTGAAATGAATCAATTTTGTAATGTTAGCTCTGGTAAATACCAATAAATCTGGCAAGTAGCCGCCGTAGCTAGCATAGCGACACAACCACCGTTAACGACGACTTGTGCGCAGCTAAAATGAGGTCGTTGGAAACAGTATAAAGCCGCGTGCGCGTGTACGTAAAGTGCCTCACGCACGCATACTATGAGAAACGTTTGTGTATTAGTGATTCTATCCCTGATTTTTTTTACAATCGATTTATTTCCGTCGCTGGAAATGAATAATTTTACATTAAAATACTTTTATGTAACACGTAAAAGTATTACGGAGGAATACAAAAATTCTAAGTCCGTATCTATTATATGTTATATTGATATTCTCATTTTTAAAGTCAAGTTGTAGTAAATACATATTACTGGGAGGGGAAGATAATAAATGACCTTTTATTGTATCGTAAAGATATTAGTTGAATGGATTGATTAAGAAATATGTATTATTACAGCTTGTGGG
Organism: Brachycentrus maculatus; assembly: GCF_059751285.1. Lineage (NCBI taxonomy): Eukaryota > Metazoa > Arthropoda > Insecta > Trichoptera > Brachycentridae > Brachycentrus > Brachycentrus maculatus. The sequence goes on from NW_028281127.1 coordinate 1,306,951, forward strand.
AGATGTGACAACTGGTGACCATCACTACCTCCAGGTTTTCAATATTTTAATGAGAAGGTGTTACGATAACCTGGAGCTGGAGCTCATGGGTCGTGACTTCTTCGATCCGAAGGGCAAGGTATTTTTGCTGTTTTTATATTTTTTAGTATAATTATTACCCGATGACATTCCACCTCCACGGTGTAGTTCATGTTCCATTATTGTCACTGTCCGATGATCTCGGTTATGAGACCTGGTTGTAAGAAAATAAATAAAAAAAACTGTTTTTAATTTTTTATTATTCCTAGTTATATTTCTATTCTGTTATCATTGACCACATACTTTATATATATAAATCTAGCTATTGAGAAAACTTCGTCCGAGTGTCTCTTAAGGTGAAAATCAATTTTGAAAAAATGTAATGATTTTGTTTTGTAAAATTGCCATTTTTGCTGTGTGCTGTGCAGAACAATAAACGGGTGTATAGTAATATATTAATTACAAAATGCCATTTTCATGTCGACTAATATATTTAATTATATAAAACTGTCTATGCTAATATTATATAAAACTAATAGGAATGAATGTACGGTTTCAGATTGAAATTCGCGAATTTAAGCTACAAATATGGCCCGGATACAAGACAACCATCAACCAATACGAGGACGATATTCTCATGGTTGCTGAAATCACCCACAAAGTGGTCCGGTTGGATACCGTCCTCGATGTGTTGAGGAAACACAGTTCCAAGTCTACCTCTAAGAACGACTTCATCTCCGAGGTTGTAGGTGAGTGGGTGTCCTCTATGCACTATATGTGTGGGTTTACTCTATGAATGGATTCAAGTCCGAGCACCAGAACTAATGCACATATTATCCTTCCCTCCAGGTGGTGTGGTACTCACCGACTACAACAATAAGACTTATATCATTGACGACGTACACTGGAATGTTTCTCCCGCCTCAACATTTAGCTGCCGGGGTGAAAATATTACATATGTTCAATATTACAAACAAGTAGGTTCTATGTTCCTCCATAGTCTGTATATTTTCTTCTTTCCACACTTATCTCATTCAGATAGAAATATTCTTTTATGAGTTTACTACGTAATAAAATAAGACAATTATACAATGCAGTATTGTTATAGATATTTTTTTTAATCATTAATTCTTTGCTCGAGAATTATGTAACATATATATTTATAAAATAAAATTCTTTTTTGAAATGTGTAAATAATTATAACAATAGTATTGGGACAGTTAATTATGTAATTACTACCAGAACTGACAGTTATTACAATATTAAGTGCATGACCAACCGTGGGACTTTTGGTCATCTACCTAGAACTGGGAAATATACCTTCTCTCTCATAGCTTGCAACGCTGGCTGCTATTAATCTTTTATTTTCAAGCTTTTATCGAGACATCCTGCTTTAACATTTCATTTCCCACTAATATCTCAACCTTCTTAACCTCCCCTAACACACTTGTATATAAAATAATTTGTAAATTTTTAAAATTAAAACACGTCCGCCTCCGTGGTGTAATGGTCAGCGTGTTTAGCTATCATGCTGGAGGTCCCGGGTTCGATTCACAGGGGGGGTGAAAATAAATATTAGTGATTTTACCCTGTAATATTTATTTAATATTACCCTGGACTGGTTTCTGAAGCGCAAGAGTGATCACCTTGCCTTCATGTAAAAAATGATCAAGATAACACTGCGTCAATTCGATGCAGTGCCCTATGCACCATTGGGTGCGGATAAGGGTTATAATAATAATAAATTTTTTAAAAATTAATTGTAAAGGTGTATGATAAATGTAAAATATCACACTTAACCCGTAAGCTGCGCATCACATCTATTGTCGTTTTTTATAGAAGTACCGTTGACTGCGCATCGCATTCATAGTCGTTTTTCAACTTACCATACTTTTTTTGCACTTAAATTTGGTTTGAGGCTTGGATAAATTACTTTGATATCAAAATTATTTTAATTTAGTGTCAACTTTATAGTGAATACTTCCGGTCGTCCCGTGTTCGTCGCGTGCTCTCAGTATCGTATAGTCTGTTCAATCGGTTTTGATGAAGTATTTTAATAGTTATTATATATATTAACTGTGTGGAACGAGAAGGATATTAACTAACATGTGATTGTGTAACACGGCGTTGTGTGATATTTTTGTACTCTTTATTTTTTTATTATCGTGCGAAGCTTCAAATACTGGAAGCATTTTTTTTTTAGTTATAACTTTTATCGTCATAAATATGTCTCTAACTAATTAAAATTTATACGGCAATGACGAAAATATCATGTTTTTGTAATAAACAACGATTCTGAAAGCAAACATGGTAAAAGCAACCATTACCAAAACGCGAGAAAAGGAATAAAGTCACACAATTTTGATGTCCCACATGCGAAATGCATTTTTGTTCTGATCCCTGCTTTGAAGATTTTCACACAATTTCGAAATATTAATCACGTCCGTTTTTTAATATAAACTTTAAATTTAAAATATTTTTCTTAATTTCTTTCAAATTTACATTTATTTTTTAATATAAAGCATTTAAAAAAAACTGCGCGCACGCAACGAAAAGACTATACCGTAGCCGCGTCTTCTATACGGCCGCCAAATTTTCTGCCGCGAGTCCGTTAATGTTAATAATTTTGTTTAAATACACTATAAAAACATAATAAGTAAAGTGAATTGTGTACTGTGTGAACATCTCTAATGGATATCTGAACGACTTCCGAAAGTTTCACTACAAAAATAGGCAAAAATAGGTTTTTTTTTTGTCAAAAATATTGTAATGTAAAATAATCCAGCACGGGACGGAAAGTTTGACACTCGTAATTGAGCAGCTTAGAGGTTAACAAACTAATATTACTAATAAAACTAACTCCCCTAACAGGGATAGTAATATTTTAAATTCAAATGTAAAAAGTGTAAATAAAAAATTACTCGACATTGGCTAGAACACTCTAGAAGGGTGAAAAGCCATAAAAAAGAAGTAGATGCTATTTTTTTGTTAAATTCCATCTTCAGTGATGAAGCCCATTTTCATCTTGATGGATCGGCAATTGACAAAATTGTCACATTTGGGGTTTGGAAAATGGGGTTCAGAGGAACAAATGCATCCACAACATGTCACCATTTGGTGCAGATTTTGGGCTGGAAACATCAGACTATCCTTAGAATATGCGTCTGGTCAGGCAATAACCATTAGTGTGCACTATTGTGAAATGGTAATCGGGTTTTTGTGCCTAAATTGCAAGATGTGACAACACGGTGCTGCATGCCATAACAGCTCTGAGTTTGAGTCATTTCTTGATTGTAAATTTTGTGTTCCGGTGATCAGAATTGATTGCCCAAATGATGTAATTAATGCCGTTTACTTTTTTCTTCGGATTTTTTTTGAAGACTAAAGGTAGTAAAGTTTTATGCCAACAAACCCACGACCACCTACACCCACCCTTGCCATGAAGGAAGAAATCGAGCAATCAATAACTTCAGCCACATTTATGCAACACTATGTGTCTTGAAGGCCATTTACCCGATATGCTATTCCATACATAAAAAATGTACAATTTTTAATTAAAGAAACAAGCAAAAACAGAAAATAATTTTATATAGTTTTGTTTTAAATTAATTATATCACCAATTTTTTTTATCAAATCATCTACCCATCAGTTTACGTATGAAAATTGTGTGAATTGTTATTTAATCCTAGATAACTAAACTATATTTGTGGATACATAGTAACTAAACATTCGTCAGGCGGATTACGCAATTAAAAATGTGAAAATTATCAAAAGTATTTATTAAAAATAGTAACTGGTTACATGACGCTTAAGTTTGGTTTATTACGAATGAATGTAAGAGACATTTAACAATAAATCACTATTCCGTAAATAAATCCTGGCGGGTGCGGGATGCAGGGAAGTAAGTGCACTTGACTTTTTCCGAAAAGGGCGTCGTCGCGTGGACGAATATTTAGTTATCTAGGGTTAAAAAAAATCCTATCCCTATAATTTCGAATCATTGAGCTTTGTAATATTTTGCATATTAACCACTTAATGCTAGGGTTTTTTTTTTATAAAAAAGTGTTTAATAAAAACATCCGATTTAAAAAAAAAATATTTAAAGTTTATCCACTTTTCAAATAAAATATAACAATTTAAGCATATATAATTTACAATTAAGTCTACAATATTTTGTACTAATTTTTCATCAAAAAAGTAATTGAAAAATTCAAAATTGGAATGCATTTAGCGCGCGAGCGTGACTCGTTCAAAAGTATGAAGCAGTTAAACAACAACAAAAAAGTTATTCTGCAAAAAAAAATCCTTTAATTTGTGATTATTAGTAAAGTAAGAATTGTTTCATTCTTGACAAAAGTAATTAGAAATGTTGACACATTATTTCAGAAATACCAGCTGAACATAAGGGATATGAACCAACCCCTCCTGGTGTCCAAGGCCAAGGCGCGTGACATCCGTGCGGGCATGTCAGAGTTTATCTATCTGGTGCCGGAGTTCTGCCGCATGACCGGACTCACCCAAGAGATGAGGTCCAACTTCCGCCTCATGAAGGAGATATCCAACCACACCCGCGTACCACCGCAGCTCCGCATGGAAAAGTTGTTGGCGTTCAATGCTCGCCTGAACAGTACCCCCAAAGCTGTTGAAGTGAGTTCTCCAATTACAAATTTATTCCATATTCCAATGCATTGCATCTAATGCAAATGTGAAACTGAGATTACCAATGTGCTGATAATTGAGCGGAGAATTAGAAGAAATAGAAAACATTGTTCTTTATACCTCGTGTGCTTAAAATCGAACCCAACTTATCTTATTGAGGATGGCGATTTGCTAAGCTTGATAAAATTTTCAAAACAGGTCGTGATCAACTTACGACCACAATCAGTTCCAATAAACCTGTTGTAAATTGATCTGATCGGTCATGGACTTGAATGTTGAATGAAGGATGTCCAGGCTCGTTTTGTAAGACCGTCAAAAACCTTGACAGGAATTTTACTATCTACATAATATTTGTGAAGTGAGCGCAGATTACTAATATTTTCCTGTTCCTGACCAATATTCCGTTAAAAAAAAAATACAAAGCATAATCTTATTCTCCCTATACTTGACAATTGAAAGCCATCACATGACACATGAACATTGGATTTATTTTTGTTTTAGGATCTTAAAGATTGGGATATGAAAGTCGACAAAAAGTTGGTCGAAATAGCCGCTCGTCAATTACCCCAAGAACAAATTATACAAGGGCGTAATGGCGAAGTTAAATACCATTCCGGAGATACTAACGACGGGTGGACTCGGGAGCTTCGGTCGAAAAGCATGCTCTCGTGCGGCACGGTGGCGCGCTGGGCCGTGGTAGTGCCGCAGCGCATGCGCAGAGAAGTGGAGGGATTTGTGCAGATGATTATGAAGAATGGCTCCGCAATGGGTTTCCATCTGCCCCAACCCACCTATTGCGAGGTCCCCACTGACATTATCGCAGTCTACGTAGACAAACTGGAGCAGGTCATTTCCCAGTTGAATCCCAATATCATTTTGTGCGCGGTCACCAACGACAAAGTAGATCGTTACTCCGCCATCAAGAAGAAGTGCTACGTGGATCGGGCCGTGCCTACGCAAGTGGTGACCGGTCGCTGCATCTCCAACAAGAGCGCCATGTCCATAGCGACCAAGGTGGCCATCCAGATCAACTGCAAGGTGGGAGGAGCTCCGTGGGCTGTGGGCATGCCCCTGTCCAACTTGATGGTGGTGGGCTACGACGTGTGTCACGACGCCCTCAACAAGAGCAAGAGCTTCGGCTCCATGGTGGCCTCGCTGGATAAGGCCATGTCGCGCTACTTCAGCGCCGTCGCTCCGCACACCAACGGGGAAGAGCTTTCCAACGAGTTCGGCTTGAACATGAAGAAGGCCCTGCACAAGTACAAGTCCATCAACGGTGTGTTGCCCTCACACATCGTCATCTACCGCGATGGTGTGGGCGAAGGCCAGATCCCCTACGTGTACAATCACGAGGTGAAGATAATCAGGGAGGCCCTGACCGAGGTCTACAACGGGCCTAACTTCAAGTTGGGCTTCATCATAGTATCCAAACGACTAAACAGCCGATTTATTCTGGCCAACGGATTCGGGAACCCCAAGCCCGGAACCATCATCGATGACGTCGTGACGAGCCCTGAAAGGTGACTTTCTATTTCCTAATAAATGATCAATTCAATATCTCTACACTTTTTAAATCATAAACATTTTCATTTTCTGTTATTTTTTCTTTATCTGATTTGGCCATGTGAAATAATTTTTCACTTACGAATTCTTTAATTTTTGTTTTACATATGTGATAGAATTTTCAAGTAAGTGTATGTAATAGTAGTATGAAGAGGGGCACATGGGGCTCTAGAAAAAAGTATATTGCGATCATATTGACATTCATTCATGGTTTGCACTCCTGTCCCCTCCCAAATAGGTGTTTCATGCATTTTTTTTATGTAAAATTGTTTCCTACAGGTACGACTTCTTCCTCGTGTCCCAAGCAGTGCGTGACGGGACGGTCTCGCCGACATCGTACAACATCATCTACGACACGCTCGGCCTGAGTCCCGACCAAGTGCAGAGGCTGACGTACAAGTTCTGCCACACGTACTACAACTTCTCGGGGCAGGTGCGGGTGCCGGCGCCGTGCCAGTACGCGCACAAGTTGGCCTTCCTGACGGGCCAGCACCTCCACCTGTCGCCAAATCCCGGCCTCGAGACCCTCTTGTACTTTTTGTAAACAGCCATACAACTTTTTTTTAAATTTCCTCGGTGTCAAAACTTCCTTATGTAAGCTATTCACCTAATAAGACTGAATACTAATTCTTTTATAGTCACTATTTTCTAAAATAACCATTATTACCGATATGTGATTGTTACCTTTACAATTTATTAAGGAGCATTGCAACGTAGTATTTTTTATATATTTTTTTCTTTTATCAGTTTAGTGAATTATATATTTATTCAATTTCGTTCATGGTAATATAATTTTATAAATATATCATTCTAAAATAAAGTGTTTATGGTAAAAGAAATATGTGTTGAAAATACTACATTTCAATGTCTCCTAATATTGTTTCAATAATTGTGGGATTCTTTTCTAAAACTGACTATAATTTGTCACCATCACATTCAAATTATCTCATCTGTTAATGTAGGTAGATATGAAGTAAACAATTGTAAAAAAATTTTTTTTAAATGATTTTCCTTTAATTTTTTTTTTGTTTTTTAGCCCTTGACATTTTGTATTTAAAATCGCTTATCTTGTACTGCCAATATTATAAGCTTCAAACATGCTGTCAAACTATTATATCTTTAACCTGAAAAAGACATTCTTATATTTACCAAAAATCTGTAATTAAAAAAAATATCTTGCCACTTGGCGTTATGTACAATTAAGAAGAACAAAATTATTGGAAAAATGTTCATACCACATATTTATTATTATAATTTTTTGTTGAGTTACTATACTATCTATTTCTGTCAATATTAAAATGGTTGTTTTTAGAGAAGAATCCCACAATTACATACCAAAATATATAGTACAAACGTAATTTTAATTTCCACATCCGATCGTGTAAGAAGAACCAGATTATGGAAATTTGTTCATAAAAAAGTATACTTTCCTGTATGTTTGGAATAGTGATGAATGGTGATACATACTCGAATTAGAATGAGAATATGAATGCATACTAGAGTTTGTAATGTAGAAACTGGGGAGAATTGTACACTGCTCTCGCTCAAGTAGTGCGAGTTATGATAAGAGTAACATTGGCAAAACTGTATCACTTTGCATGGTGACGGAAAGGAATGCTTTTTGAGAAAGGGCTTGGAAGTGTTTATATCGTTTTAATGGATGTTAAATCGTTGGCAGGTGACTTATAATTACTCAAAATGTTGTTGAGATTGTGAGTGTGGGACATCTAGTGTAGCGAGATGGGTGGTGCTGAATATGCAGGGTTGTCATGGAAATTGTGATTTTTTTTGAAAATGTTACCTTTGATTTCAAAATTTATCACTAGACATTCCATATATTTTTTTTATCGTTGATCCTATTTTATAAGTCGATTTAATGTTTCGTTTTTTTAATTTTTTTTTATTTGAAGAAAAAATATTATAACTGTTCACCGAGCTTTGAACATAGGTTATTGCAAGAAAATGTTTTTCATTCGTATTTTGATTACCACATATTATTGTTTATAATTTTAAAAATCTAACATTCAAAATTATGTTAACAAGACAAAATATTGGATCATGTGTTCTTGGTATCTCTTTAGATATGCTAAGAGTTTTGTTAACTGGACTAATCGCTGAGGATTTGTGAACTTAACCATTGTGTAGTGATAAAATATTCCTCTCGCATATTGGTATACTAGATCAATTTATCATATTTATCATGTTTGCAGTAGATATGTAAATCACTTGAGGAATTTTAATAAGAAAGAAGGTTATTATTTTAATTTCCGACTCTTTTTATTTTAAATTCTTACACTATGGTTTCCTCTTAAATAATAATCCCAAAGGTTACTTTCTCTCTGTCCCCTATCTGCACCCAATCATGCATGGGCATATCATCAGATTGACGCTGCATTAACCTGATTGTCAATTATATGAAGGTCCTGTGAGCTAAGATTACATTGCATAAAAAATAGTTTGTTTTTATTTGTATCTTGACTGGTAAACATTGTAATGTTTACTGCATCATGCTCTTTAGTTGGTCGACATTGAACAAATAGTTTTAAGATCTGATATTATGTTGATTAATTATAAATTTAGTGAAGGCCCCGTGATAGGCGGCTAATAAGTGTACTTATACACTATTTCGGACCCATACTGAATAACTTAACAAATAAATCTTAACATGTTTTCAAAGGCGCTGTTTAAAATTCTCTCTTTGAGGTTATAATTATTCGGTATGAGTCTGAAACCCGGTGTGTAATATGGGTAAGATGGGTGTCCTGTCCATATTTTATAATTTGTACGTCAACAAACAGTCCACACTAATGTGAATAATTGTATTTCTGTCTTCTTGGAATGATTTGCCATTAATACATTGGTCACAATTAGCTTTTATACAATTTATAAAACTGATAATATAATCTCATTTCAAGTTCTTACCTCAATATGGATTATATTATCAAAGTTTTAGATTTAAATTCATTTTGAATATTTATAAAGTCATTCCCACTGTTACTTTTTACTGTCGAAATAAAATTTATTTCCGTTACTGTTATATTTTTGCTCTTATTATTTTTTTTTGCTTTTTATTTTTAGGCTAAGTTTGTTTACACATTTCTATATTTTTATATGTTTACTTCAAATAACTATTTTAAAGGCTATTTATTTCGCCATTTTCTTATCTTAAAAGAAGAACTACAAATTGAATAAAACTTCTTACAAATAAATACTATATTTTTATTGTGACATTCTTGTTACAAATTATTTGCACACGTTATTATGCATAAAACAATAGTTATTGCTTGTTCATTCTTCAATGAAAGCAAATATGTATATTGTAACAATTTTGTTTGATTAACAGTATTTTTTATGTTCTTTCAGAATATATACAGTGAAAAATGTTACCGTATGAAAACAATCAGTTTAAAATGCCAAATACACATTCACAATGTGTTTTGTGGTTCGATGTTATTTGTTAGGTGTTTAAATGTAAAATACAGTGAAACCCGGATTTAATATTTTCCCACCAATTGCGTGTAATTATTTCAGTCCCGGTATATTTTTATACATTTATTACCCGCATTTATGTTTTTTCTCTCAGTTTACTTAAAAAATATCCTGTCATTTGATTTTTTTTTTGACAGTACTCGTGATCATTGTTTTTGTGCAGTTTCTGTTTTTTATTTGTTATTCATCAAGTCATTGCAATTTAAAAATATTACTTTTAAAGGTTTTTTTTTCAATACATACGTTTATTAAGTTGCCTCCGTTTAGGTTTTTGTATGCAAAAAATGTCATTACATAATTTTTGTAAAAAAAAAAGTTTATTCTATACACCCCCCCCCCTTTTACATTTTTCCTCCAATCAAGTTTTTTTTTTCAGTCCCAAATGTAAAATAGGTGTTTCACTGTAGTTATTTGCTGATAAAGTGAATTAAATTGTTTATGTAAAAGTTTGTATGAAATGAACTATTTTTTATTTCATTAAAGTTTTTTACAATAAAATAGGTTTTTAATTTCTATTTTTATAAAAGTAATATTAATTATTAGTATACTATATAAGAGGATTTTTCGGTGACTTTTTTAAGATCATTGCTGTCTGAGGATTTGTTTCAATAAATTTCCCCCCTGCTGACTGAATTTGATGATCTTTTAAAGTTAATTGGTAGATTTGGAAAAAAAAAGTTGAAGTAGTTCCTTCAATGAAACAGTTGCGGGATTGAAACTAACATTTGAAAAAAAAATTGTCTTCCAAAAAATAATAACTAGCCGTTCTCAATTTTTTTTTAAAACATCAAAAACTTTTATAAACAGGCAGATTGGGTCTAGTCTACAAAATGTTTGATATGAAACATTAACACTGATTGAAAGTTATTAGCGAAATAAAGATTTATAATAATTGGGCAAGTTCACTTTGTGTTTCACATCTGGATATCATCCACCCTATATTTTATCAGTCAAATTAATTTTAAAGGTGGGAACTGACCAATGCATTTTGTCGTAACGTAACATTCAAGGCGAGCATCCGACTTCGGATGGAGCACTCGGAACGCTGTACAGACTATACGAATGCTTGCATCGTATCGTGTTACGTTACGATAAAATGACTCCGGTCAGTCCCCACCTTTAGGTTCCCTGCCTCTGATTACACATAACTGTGGAAGGAAAATTTGTTGTTTTTTAATGTCCCTTAAATCATTAAAAAAAAATTTTTACTGTATCTAGTAAAAATGGGTTTCTGTTTTAGTCTTGAATTGATATTTTTTAATAATTAGTGTCTAGTACTGGTTTTAACTGCCTCCGTAGTGTAATGGTCAGCAGGCTCGGCTACCATTCTTGTGGTCCTATGTTCGATTCCCAGGGGGAAGGAGGGTACAACAGCAAAAGCACGCTTGCCAAATTTAGTGCGTTGGTAAGATCACTAATCCCTTTGCTGCTCTTTTTACTTTTATCAGGATTGGTTCTTCTACTGTATGGTAAACCAAATCTTTTCATTCTTCATTATTACTCAGATTATGGTGAAATACAGGGTGGGACATGGTCACTACCTTTTTTAAAACTCTCGCCACAAAATGAAAGTTACTCCTAGAACGCGTTTGAAAGCACACAATCTTAAATTTTTTTAGGTTAGTTTAGTATCATTCATGCCATGGACTAACGAAGAGCATGCGTTTTCCATGGAGGCCTACTTTTCCTTCGGCCGTTCTGTCACCGCAACTAAGGTATCACAAATTACGATGGGGGTGGATACGTTTATGGATACTGGTAATGTGAAGAAGAAACAAAATAGACCTTCCAGAACCATCAGGATGCCTGAAAACGTCAATGTTATATCCATTTCTTTGAGTTTTTTACACCCAAACTCGAAGACAGAGATGTGTGGTTCACAACTGGATGACGCAACGGCTCACACAACTCAAATTTTCATAATTTTTTTGCGGAAACAACTTCCCCAACGGCGCATCTCTCTTAGGAGCGATCTTCAGTGGCCAGCTCGATTACCAAATTTAGCTCCCTGTGACTATTTTCTGCGCAGCTACTTTAAAACATTGATTTACACTAATCGTCTCAAGACTCTTGGTTAGCTGAACGACAATATTCAATGTCGACATAGGCACAGATATATGCTGGAAAAAAATTGACAGAAGTGTCAAAATTCGCCTATCTTAACGCATTGATGAGAACAGTACAGCTGTCCAAACTCAAAACACAGTAAGGGACATTTTTCGTAGTATGTTTTTTTTGCATTTTTGGATTAAGTAGATTCTGCTCCAAAAATGCAAAAAAACGTACTACAAAAAAAATGTCATTCACTGTGTTTTAAGTTTGGACAGCCGAGTAGCGCCTTCGAGATGTAGTTTTTAAAACTAAATAAAATTAAACTAAAAGTGTGCCGTAATGTAACACGTTACGATGTGAGCATTCATATAGTGAGTACAGCGTTCTGAATGCTCCACCCGAAGTCGGATGCTCACCGCAAATGACATTACGACAAAATGCTCCGGTCAGTCCCGACCTTTAGAGGTTGTAGTTATTTTGTAAGGTTAATTAGTTACAGTCAAATAAAACACAGATTTAAAAAATATGTATTTTAGTCTTATAAGGATTATCTATGTATAGATAACATTTAAATAAAATTAAAACATATTAAAGTAACATGGTATGCATAAAATAAATAATTGTTAAAATATTTTTTACAAAAACTCTTCGCACCAATCGTTTAAGCACTGATAACAATCTGCTGACTGTTTGGAGTTAGCACTGCAAGTGTCCTTTAGCCACTCCTGAAATAATTCCTTTTCTTTCTTCAATAGTAGGTATTGCCCAAGGACGACATAAGCCTGAAAAATAAACGGAAATTAGAGAAATATATTAAGGGTAGAAAAGGCTGAGAACGACCTTCATAAAATTAATAACATTACTTTTAAAAATATTAATTAAAAAAACGACATTTTAAAATCAGTTTGAAAAAGGTACTTCCAGGATTAAGATTCTAACGTTAACGCTTCATTACTGAATGTATTATAATATATAGGTACAATACTTGTTCATTGTCGTAATTTAAAAAAAAGCGGCGTGGAGAGCAATTATATTTGGGACAATATACATGGGATACAATAATTATTTGATGGTTTAAGTTAGAATCGATTTGAAAATTCTCGTAAAAAAATAAATGACAGAAAACACACCAAAACATACTAATGCTAACCTTGTCGAAACCGGCGGCTTCTAATCTTTTTCCAAGAACTTCTCCAATTCCGGCTAAATCTGTGACAGGCTTTTCTCCCATGGGCTCCGCCACGAAGTTTTTATGTTTTTGCGACGTACTCGACATTTTCAATAAGGAAATATTAAATAATTACAAAATATTAACAAAATAAATAACGGATTTCTGGCACAAGTGACTCATATATTTAAAATAAATTATAGTCCATAGACTAAGGCGTACTGACCATAGACAATATTTAATTAGATAAACAAGTACCTACCGAGTCAGAAATATATTTTTTTTTGAGAAATGTTTGTGTATATTATTTATTATTTATACAAATAATTCAATTTCGTACTATTTTTGTGAGCATAAGCGGCTCATTATTAGAAATAGGTATCAAATTGTGGTACAGTGGGTTCGAATCGAGAAACCTTGATTTAAGAGTCCGCGACACTAACAACGGGACCCCAACCCGACACTAATGACATTGATGTGCCTATGGCGGTTTATATTGGAGTACACTAAGGCAGTGGTTCTTAACCTGGGTTCGATCGAACCCCGGGGGTTCGGTGAGTTAGTCTCCAAGGTTCGGCGGAGGTCAAAACACACACCCGACTTATTGTACGTTATTATGAAGAATGAAACGAATTACGTATATTCATTCATCTAATAGACACAGACAACAGATGTCGACAGTGAATACCTCGATGAAATCATTGAAATTTACAATGTTTTTCAAGTTTATTACAATATATCTTGCAAGCAATCCTTTTCGAGGATGCTGGATATAAAAACGAAGAAAAGCAACAGACTTTGTTGCAAAAATGACACCAAGTGGTACTTGCCAAGGTAAACCGCGCATTTTTGAACTGGTCTTTGAAATGCAACATCAGAAGTCACACTGATTTGCAGTAAATATTTTTTTAAATGTAAAAATCATGTTATATTGGTTTTGTTTTTTGATTTAATGGCTTTGTTCATTTTGTGCACATATGTATTTTATTTTTCCATTTAAGGGGTTCGATGAGTGCGCAAATGAAACTGGTGGGGTTCGGTACCTCCAACACGGTTAAGAACCACTGCACTAAGGCATTATCCTAATACAACGCGATTACGAGTCCATCACGCGTTCTAGAGAATTTTACTAGTGCGAATCTGCGATTAAACATACAGATCTCGAATAAATTTCCTAATTGGTCACACCAATGCCAATTAGGGCTTTTATTAAAACACCAAATGTAATAAAATTCAGATGTCATACGGTTTTTATATGTTTTTCTGAAATCTGCCCCTTATACTATTTCATGAAAAATTTCATCTCTAAAACTCTGTTTATTATAATAAAAATATGTTTTTCGGTATCGTCAGTCATATTCAATTTAATTTCAAACAAAAGTTTAATTTTTAATGTATTTCATAAATAAAAATCGCAGGTTTTTTAAATAATTTTTTGTTATTATTAAAATTCATTAGGTATTTGGTAGGTTAATTTATTTACAGAATTTTGGAATTTATGTTTTGTAAATGGCAGCACTGTTCTGTCAAATATGACAATAAAATCTGCACTGGGTTTAGTTGGTGTCGAGTTGGTCCAATTTCGTCAAGTAGAAATGAGTCCTTGAATTTCACTTTGTGCAGTGATTTGTTTTTTTCATAATTGTTTTTATTTTATAATGAAATGCACGCACGTCGCCGATATACGGGATCTGAATCTGAACGGGTGCAGATTATAGAAGAGACAAATTATAGTAAGCTAGATAAGAGCAACAGTAAACCATATTTTAACCCACCGCCCGATCCATATCGTCACCAAGAAACACCGAATAATTTTGATTCAACTGCGGACGAAGATCCGTTTCCTTTTTTGTTCGACAAAGAAGACTACATCGATTCAGTGATGACTGCGAGAGACAGAACGAACGAGTTCTCAGCGGCGATAAGATCACTTCAAGGGAATACAATAGCTCGAGCTACAGCGGCTAAAGATGTCAAGAAAGCTCAAGCTCTCCAAAGTTATTCTCAGTTCATGCAGAGTGCTAGAACCATCAGCAAAAATATCAGCAGCACATACTCTAAACTGGAGAAACTTGCTATGTGTAAGTCTAATATTTTACGGATTATTAGTATTGCACAAAATGAAATAAATTACTACATATACAAGGGATTATAGAATACAGATATTTATAGAGAAGACTTAGACTAACAATATTTTTTATATCTCAATGTCACAATTAATATCAATGCACTTCTAGCAATCAATTTATCAAAATCTGAGATCCTTTTTTGGTCAAAATGGTCATTAATTACTGTTTTTAATGAGTCATCACCATCCGATTTTTTCTTACAAAGGTCTCTAAATCCCTAATACAAATAGAAAAAATCACTCAGTACCACACGTCTGGACTACATGGTGGATAATTGACTTCCATGAGATCACATCACCTTTCCTCTTTGATCGCACAAACTCAGTTAGTGTAAAATGCCGGAGTAGTAACCCTAGCGATATCAATACCTTTCCCTAGAAGTCAATTTCCAAATTTCTTTGTAAAACCCAGAAAATTTTAGCTATGACCTCCCCAGATGCTCAGTGCCTTGTTGGTGCCATTTCACGGACTCTCGCTTACTTTCATAGTGATGAATCCAGATTTCATTGTCAATAACAATGAGACAATGATTGCCTTCACCATATGCGGTAATATTTTTTTGATGATGCAAAAGGGAACTCGCAACCCATCTTGCACTGACTTTTATCATGTCTTGTAGAATACCTGCAGACAATGGTGCCTGTGGATAAGCCGTTATCCTCTAATATATTTTTGATCTTCTAATATATTTTTGATCTTTTTCACATATTATTTATTACTGACCTCCATCGCCTAAGCGACCATGCTGGTCGTTGCCTTCCATCCTCTCTCCTCTTCTCTTGAATTCACTGGACCACTGTTGAATTGTCAATAATAAAAGAGTAGACTCTCGAGATTCCTTGATTGATGGTTTTACTGAAAGAGTAGACTCCCGAGATTCCTTGATTTATGGTTTTACTGAAAGAGTAGACCCCGAGATTCCTTGATTAATGGTTTTACTGACTTTTTCCAAGTCTTGTGAGCAAAATTTTACTACGGCGCAGTTCACAGAGTTTAACTGGGTGAAATGACTCACCTTGCTTGTTTTTCGGCAAAAATCTACTCAATGACTGATGATCGGATTGTTATGGAACTCTGTATTTATACTACTAATGAGTGCGATACTGTGAGGTAGTAAATAATTTTTTCACAGTTGCACTTATTCATGTTAATACCGATTTTATGTATTGGATGTCTGTAAAAGCTCAGCAATACCATATTCTGATTTATATTAATCTCCTGGAAAGTAAGTTCTTCCAAATTAAACTGTATCGAATGCGTAAATTTTTTTACCATTAACTTTGAAAATTTCTATTTATTTCATGTGACTCTTTTCTTTTTCACTTTATATGCTGTGTAACAAATGGTGAATATTACACAGCGTATAAAGTGATCATGTAAAACAGCCAATGACCGGTTGTAAGCCCCGTAAATGCTCAGACTTCTTTATTTTTTTTCAAATAACTCTCGCATGTCTATGAATAATTCTTATAACAATCCTATGGGGACGAATAAATGTAACATTTGTGTAGCTAATTAGAAATGTAAAAAATCTCTATTTGAATTCATGCAAACAAGGTCTTGTATGCTTTAATTTTTAATGTTGATTAATTATTTTAGTGGCAAAGAAAAAGTCCTTGTTTGACGATCGTCCAGCTGAAATTCAGGAACTCACATATATCATCAAAGGAGACCTGGGGTCCTTGAATCAGCAGATAGCCCGACTAGGGGAGATGCCGCGTGGCCATCGACATGTCCAGTCACATTCGTCCAGTGTTGTACTCGGGCTACAATCGCGACTGGCATCTATGAGTACTCACTTTAAACAGGTATTTACAACAAAAATAGGCTATTAAAAATAATGTTGGTACATGAATAAATATAAAAAATCAGAAGACAATTATTATTTCAATACTTTTTGAAATTTAAAAATAAATAAGGAAGATATTAAGGATTAAACTTAGGCTCTTATCTTTTTCTAACAAACTATAGTAATAAATAAATATATTTTTTTTCAATAACCTAATTTTAAAGCAAATAATATGAATAATGTTCTCTCCGTTTTTAAAATGAAACTAAAATATAAAAATATAATCTTTAATAATTACTAGTGTACAATATAATTTCCATTGTGATTAATGACCTCTTGCCAGCGTGACGGTAACTTATAAATGCCATTTTTAAACAATGATTTTTCTTTAGAGGCGAAAAACTCAACTAGGGCTTGTTTGACATTTGCTTCGTTTTTGAATTTTTTTCCTTGTAAAAAAATTTGCTAACTTAAAAATAAATCAAAATCGGAGGGTGCTAGATCAAGGGAGTATGGTGGGTGGGAGAGAATTTCCCAACCTAGCTCTCCTGTTTTCTGGCGAGTCCCCAAAGCAGCATGTGGCCTGGCATTATCATGATGAAGTATGATGTTCTTCCTGTTGAACAATGCTGGCATCTTTTTTTAAGGGCTTTGCTCAAATCGTCTAATTGTTGACAATACTTCTCCGAATTGAGCCTTTCATTGGGTTTTAAAAGTTCATAATGCATTGGTCCTTGAGTATCCCACCAAATGCACAACATTATCTTATTCAGGCATAAGCTCGGTTTAGAGGTGGAAAGCGCAGGTTGTCCAGGTTCACAGTATGCTTATTTTCTTACTATGTTTTCGTAGGTAATCCACTTTTCATCTCCAGTGATCATGCGGTCCAAGAACGGTTGATATTGTTCCGAGCAAGAAGAGATGTGCATATGATGACTCGATCATTCAAATTTTTCTCACTTACCTCATGTGGCACCCATCTCGATTATTTCCGTACCATCCAATTCTCAGTATGTGGTCCGAAATGGTTTGCTGAGCTGAATTAAGCTTGACGTGGTACATCCATGTTTATCCTCCAAGGCCACCAACAGAGCTAGCAAAACAATCAATCGACAATAACAATTTAGGTCCATAATTTTTATTTCGCACAAATATGTATTTCCTTTTAAAAACCTTTCTTTTCAATTACACATAATAAAAATTTCTTTCCTCTCACTACCCCCCTTCTAACATCTCAAGGTATATCAGCTTGATAAAGTGGGCAACGTCGAGCTTTTCTGCAATTTCCGATGTTGTCACAAAAGGATCTTGCTCTAACATGGCCTTGATAACTGATATGGCATTATCGGGCAGAACATTCCGGTAGACCTAATATGTCAATGTTAATAGAAATTCTTACCACAAATTGTTATATTTTCTTATATCATGAGTATCCCAAGAGATTTCTCTGCTTTTCATGCCGTATCATAGTTATCTCGAGAGATACCTGTACGTGTTCTATTATTGACCAGTGAGAAGCACTTACAAAAGTCATACACAAATATGTGTGACATATTCCCATGGTTGTGGCAGTTAAAAGGTCAATGATCATAATAACACTGTATAGACTAATGCCGTGCTCTATTCACCATTGGGTGTGAGTAAGGGTCAGTTTTTATATATTATATTTACATATATTTGTTTTTAGGTATTAGAAGTTAGATCTGAAAATCTGAAACACCAAAATACGAGAAGAGAGCGATTTACCAAGGGATTGCCTCCAGTAAAGGGGTCTAGTAGTCTCTTAGACGAGGAACATATCAGCATAGACCTGGAAGGGGTGGCCGGAAGTCGGGCTCACCAGTCCCAGCAGATGATGTTGCGCGATGAGACCGACACGTACGTCGCCCAGAGAGCCGAGACCATGCACAACATCGAGAGCACCATCGTGGAGCTAGGCGGCATCTTCCAGCAACTCGCGCACATGGTCAAGGAACAGGACGAGACCATCAGTCGAATCGACGGGAACGTCCAAGACGCCGAACTGAACATAGAAGCCGCACACTCTCAGATATTAAAGTATTTCCAATCGGTCACCAACAACCGAACGCTAATGTTCAAGATATTCGGAGTACTCATATTCTTCTTTATATTCTTTGTTGTCGTCTTAGCATGAATGCATGTACTATATTGGAATACTTCCGTCACAACTCCATTTTATACTAAATATTTGTATATGGGTTGGTAGACTGTGGGTTAGCTTTTATTTTCATAATTTTTACACCTCTTAAACTTTGCTCGAGTTGTCGGTGAAACCACATCAACTTATAACTACTAGCAAACTATATTTGTGATTATGCGGCTAAATGCTTTCTGAAATGTTTTGAAAATGATTTTATGTAATAAAAACAAAACACATGGTTTATCCCAAATGATTATATATGATTAAATGATACCTAATATTGATTCCTGATAAATTATGCTTCTTTTTGTTGTTGTTATTTTATGCCTCGAAGGGGCTTTCTAAGTTTCTGGGATAACATTAATGTAAAATTTAGCAATGTTGAGTGATCCATTCAAATGCTAATGTATGTATGTTGCTCATCGATGCAACAAAGTGATCACCCCAGAGATTATTGCAATGATTAACATTTTGCATTTCTCATTCACAGAAAATTATCTTTCCTTATGTATGGTGTTCTCCATTATTGGCAGATTAGCTATATCTGTTTTGTTGACAATCAATTTTTTTCTTTTAATCTTGTCCTAAGTATGTTGAATACATATATTGCTGTATTTTTAAAATATAAAAGAAGAAAAAAAACTATTTTTAATAGTGGAAATAATGATCAAGACAATGTCACACAATTACAGCAGATATTAACACATTCACTGTTCAATATATCGCGAACAATTATGAGATGCTAACAAAATAGCATTTTTCAAATTGCTAAAAGCTTTGTCCGCCTCCGTAGTGTAATGGTCAGCACGCTCGGCTACCGTTCTGGAGGTACCGGGTTCGATTCCCAAGTGGGGTAAAATAAATATAAGTGATTTTTTCACTGTAATATTTATTCAATACTATCCTGGACTGGTACCCGAAGCGGAGGGCTGATCACCTTTCCTTCTTGTGTAAACGATCAAGATAACACTGCGTTTATATGACGCAGTGCCCTATGCACCATTGGGGTGCAGATAAGGGTTTAAAAAAAAAAAAAGCTATATTAAAATATGAAATTATATGAAATTTCTTTTTGTACACACCGTTTCCTTTATGTGTAGTATTCACACATGACTCATGTTTTTACTTGCTTTGAGACAAGCTAGTGTAAACATGAGTTGTCAAGGGGACTAAAGATGAGATAACACTCGCAAATTATACATTGATTCATGAAATATATTTTTATTTGTTACATATTGTGTCAAGACTGTAATGGGATACTTTCAATAATGCTATGATATTTTCAAACCATTTGATTCAATCTTAACCATACACGTACATCGCACCCATCGTGTTAAGCAACAAACTACTCAACTCGAGAGAGTGACATGTCTAGCTTTTTACACCTTTTCTTTTATGAAAATGTTCAATGAACTTATCCTTAATGTATTGATCATGAAATTAATTATATCACAGTTTTATAGAGTTATAGAATGCTAAGCCAAATTCTGCATCAGAGAAACACGGTGGGCACAAATGGGTTTATTTTACTTTCAAATATTCAATTGTTTCAGATGTACTAGCATAATGCCTACATTAGCTTAACATAGAGCTGCAAAGGACACTTGCTTTTTTCAAGGTTACCTTAACATTCATTTTCAATTGCAAAAACATATTGTCAATCTTTGCCAAGTGCGCCGGGACCCCACTACCTAGTATTTCAATACAGTCTCGGTATATGGATGTACTGTATGTATGTATGGAACATATTTGTTATATGGATGTCAATGATAGTGAACCATCTAGTGATAAAGTATTCCAGTATATTTTGTAATAAATCAATCAAATAATAAATGTCCAAAAGACTTTTTATATGGCAGATGAATTAGAATTTTCATATCTCTGATGAAAAAGAGATTTTCACTATTGGCTGTGATGCATACACCTTGGTTAGTATGGGATATATTGTCAATATACTTTTACATCTGCTACTTTGTGTAATAAGATGTATTTATCTTTTATTATGGGTTGAAATGTACATATTATGTACATATATTCTATTTGTCAAAGAGTATCCATTTTTATATCCTGTATTGGTTAGAAAAATAATCTAGAAATACACTTTTACTATAAATACCATTTAGTAACTCACTACCCAATTGCTTTGATACAAAGATCGCTATCCTTTTTATACTTTAACGATGACACATTAATATGAGGAATGATAATAGTTGAGTGAAGTCAGAAACATATTTCAAAGATACGACAGAACTTTTTGGAAGACTCAGTACTATATAAGTATAACACAGATGTCAAAACATTGACTTAAAGGAATATAAAATTGAATTGACCCCATAATACCCAACAAACAAAAATTTAAAAATTGCAGACTATTTAAAAAACAAAAAAAAAATATATAAAATAACTTCTTGAAATGTCCAGTTTTGTGAGTGGGAATTTATATTACCTATGTATTTTTTATGAAAAGTATGTATATTGAATAAAAATACAATGGAACCTCAGGTTACAAACAGTTTTACTTAATAAATTGAGTACATGTGTGAATTGTTCGTAACCAGAAACAAAATAAGCCATTCATAGTTTTGTCTAAAAAGTATTAAAATAAAGAGAAGTACAGTAATAATTTTTTATCAACCTATTTTATACAAGTACAGGACAAGTGGTATTGTTTGGTAATGCACTTTCCACACCCGTTAAATTGGGTCAGTTTTATTTGTGGATTTTTTAATGTTGCGAAATTTATACATGGCATTATCATTTAAGATTGTATGGATCAGAAAATTTATTCCGAGTGTTATTTTTCCATGAAACTGTGCACTCCATTTCCAACACATTTTTTTAATCGAGAATCTTGGAACATCCTCCCTTTCTTACCTGTCTCTATCTTTTTTCTTTGCGGTGAACTCCCAAGATTTTTGTCCATGAAGTAGAAAATTCCTGATTTTTTTCTTCATAAATTTAATTTAATTTACAAACTAAAACATTTTTCCACCGGGATATCTGTTCATAATACAAATTATTCATAACCAGTTTGTAACCCTTGGTTCTTCTGTACTTTATTTTTATCATTAAATTTGACTAT
Source organism: Brachycentrus maculatus (assembly GCF_059751285.1). NCBI lineage: Eukaryota > Metazoa > Arthropoda > Insecta > Trichoptera > Brachycentridae > Brachycentrus > Brachycentrus maculatus. The sequence goes on from NW_028281127.1 coordinate 1,329,062, forward strand.
TAATTTACTACTCTGTTAGTATATATATTCTCTGTAATACATATTAATTAACTTCTTACAGCTTTAACATTCCTGTTTTCATTTTGAATCCTAATATTATGTAATTTACAGAGATGTTTTCTTTCTTAGTTAATAAAATAATAATATTCCTTTGTTATTCAAAGCAGTTTCATTTTAGCATACTTTGTGGTCTATTAGGTAGATGTCTTGCTTTTTAAATAAATAATATATTGTTAAAATAATCTGTGATTGTTAATTAATATCCAATATATATACATAACCATCTGCATACTGAATTAAAATGCCATCACCATTTTATTTTAACATATTTTGCAAGGTCTACAATAAACTTAATATTTTTTAAAGGATATATGTATTGGAAAACTATAAGTCCATTTCTTAAGAAAAAAATCAATGAGATGCTTTGTTGCTAAATTTTGATAAATTCAAATGACACTTTAGCGGAGTAAGTCAATGTATTGTAAAATATTTGAGCAGTTCTTGAATTATCATAATGTGAATGTGTGGCATCAATTTGATCAACTACAAAAATGAGTTTTTTATACCTTTGTATACAAAACAATGTTTTTGGAGCCAGCATTTTTTAAATACACAGAGCTGTTCTGAGTGCAAGCAAAAAGTAAAGTACTTTTCACAAAATGTATTTGGGTACAAAGTTCAAACACATAAAAATATGTACTTAAATAGAAAGTACTAAGAATCAAGGAAATTTTTATTGTTAAATGATGACAAGGGATGGAGTGGTATTGAATAGTGATGAAAATAGTTCAATGATTGGTTATCAAATAATTTATTATTCCATTACTTTATTTTTATTCTTTATGCTCGTATATGTGGCCTTCTAGTATATTCAGTTATTTTTTTAACACATTTTTTTCATTTTCATACACTTGATTTTCATACCATATTGAAACCAAAGAAATTAATTCAATGAATAGCTAAATATTATATACAAAATGATTTAAAATGGTGTAGAGGCAATTTAAAAAATGGTTTGATAGTTGTTTCTTCTTTAAAGCTCGCGCAAATGGTACCACAAGTGTTTTCTTTAATCATTGGTACCCTACTCTATGAAAGGTCCCATTTCAAAATCGAAGACTGCAAATTTAAGCTTATTCACCTATTTCAAAAAGTTCAACCATCACATCAATGAATCAGTTAGCTGATAAATATTTTCTCTTATCTTCCTATTATGCAATACTTCCCAAAAAATAAGGGTGCAGGCTAGGTGATGTAAATCACTAAAACGAGACGCAGATACACATAATATTTATAACTTGTATGAATATCATAACATCGAAATCAATTTAATTTCTTAGATGTTTATGGCCGTTCAGATACTTAACTACTTAACTGACGAGAAAATCTGCAGGTGCAAGAAATCGTCACCAACAAGTCTAAACAAGACTGTCCCAACACCGCTGGGGTTATTCAATGAAAACATATAGGTCAATATTTGACTCGGGCAAAGCAGGATTGACGAGTTGGAATACGATTTACGCGAGCAGTGCTCGGGCTCGTCAAATGCGATATAAACTCCTTGCCAGAGTCACGCTCGGGCTACTCAGGGAACTAGTTAAAGTGTATTTCTGGGTGTTAAGAAAGGTGTGTTGAGATGGTTTGGACATGTAGAACGAATGAGTGAGGAAAGAACGGTAAAATAAATTTATGAGGCGAATGTAATTGGAAAAAGGGGCAGAGGAAGACCGAGAAAAACTTGGCAGGATCAGGTATGCCAAATACTTGAAAGCGTTTAGGTTAGGAGTCGAAACAATCGGCGGGTGTGTATGAGGAGATGCATGAATGTGGAAGAGGCGAGGAATATTTGCAAAGACAGTGGTGTGGCGTTCTATTCTCTCTGCCTACCCCTGCAGAAGGCGTGATGGTTAGTTAGTTAGTTAATATTTCTGGGTTATTATGCATGTGTTGGTTACATTTCTTGCTGACGTTTCAGCCATTGTTACAGGGGCCATCCTCTAGGCACCAAAAAATTGAAAAAAAAGAAATATGTAAAATGGTGGTCAAATCTTCGGCAACAAGTATGATCAACACAAGCATAATAATCCAGAATTATAAATTATTTCTTTTATATCCTGTAGGACATGTAAGTCCGCCTATGCAGTGTAATGCCTTGCACAGTGGTTCTTAACCTGGGTTCGATCGAACCCCAGGGGTTCGGTGAGTCGGCCTCCCGGGTTCGGCAGAGGGCAAAACACACACCCGACTTGTACAATATTATGAAAAATGATACAACGTATGACATATTAATTTATCTAAAAGATCTAGTATGTTATTTGAAAGGAATATTTCAAATATCATGAAAAATGATACGACGTATAATATATTTATTTATCCAATAGATCTAGTATATTATTTGTAAGGAATATATAAATATAGCAATATTTTTTCCAATTAAGGGTTTGGTGAACGCGCATTTGAAACTGGGGGGGGTTCAGTACCTCCAACATGGTTAAGAACCACTGGCCTAGCATGTTTGGGCTACTGCGACAGAGGCCTCAGGTTCGAATCCCGGAAAAGGGGTGGTCAAAATAAATATAAGTTATTTTCACTTTAATATTTATTTGATATCACTCTGGACTGGAAGCGCAAGACTGATCCCCTTGCCTGAATGTGATTAATGATCGAACTAATACTGCTTCAATATGTTGGAGTGCCCTATGCACCTTTGGTTGCAGATAAGGGTTAGGAGAAGTAGCAGGTACATGAAATTATTTGAAATATAAAATTTTTTGCTGTAAATTCACATCTATCTGTTATCTGTATATATTAAAAAAGGTTAGTAATGTAAAAATTTGATTTTGTTTTTGAGTTTTTCAAGATTAGGAATACTTGTTTTAATATTATTAATACTTATCACCCATCAGCGATTGCTAATGTAGCAGTACACAGCAGAGTCCTGGTACCAACTTTAATGCATGGAAGTGAAGCATGGAGTTGGCAAAAAAGGATGAAAGTAGACAAAATACTTATGCGTGGTCAGGTCAGGAGTCGGAATAATTGGCGCGTATGTATGAGAAGATGCATGAATGTAGAATAGGCGAAGAATGTTTGCAAAAACCAGATGGTGTGGTGTTCTATTCTCTTTGCTTACTTCTGCAGAGAACCAGCGCGATGGTTAGTTAGTTTATCACACATGGTAATGCAATATCTTTAAGCGACATTAAAAAATTACAGGGGGAGGCAAAACACTTTATGATATCCATATTTCTGTGTATAATTATTAGTGGAACTGATGTAAAATACATAATTATACCAAATAAAACACAAAAATCCAGTTATTATGTAGTTTTTTCCTCCTCTATATTTTTTATATCAGTGGCTGATGAGATATTGAGTTATTATGAGTGATATGAAATTTCATTATTTTAGGTTTCATAACATCTTTAAATCATACAATGTGATGGTCGAGTTGTGGTCCTGTGGTTAGTAGCGTCATTGACTCCGAGTAAGAGGCTTCGGTTCGACACCCACTCTGCCATAACTTGATTCCTATTTTCAAATACAAGCTGCCTAGACTTACCTGAAAATAGTATTAAATCGTGTATAGCATATATGTATGTATACAAATATTCCTTTAAGAAATAAAAATGTTTATTGAACATTAAATGTGTGCTATTGATGAAATGGATATCAAATATAATTTTATGTAAATTACTGAATAAATAATATATTATATGAAATAAACCTTTATTTTATTTGAATTAACTAATTAATTAATTTCCAACCAAATATTAACTAAGCGAGATATTTTTTCTATCCAAATTCTGCAAATCTTCTCCCGGGAGTCTTGAAGTTTCGAAAATCCTTAAAACTAAAAATAGTCGGTCTTAATTACTTTAAAAAATTTGAAAGTATAATTTTGGACGTCAATGATTTTATGAATTTTCTAGTTCTTTTTTTTATTCCTGAGACCATCATTTGATAATAATAATTTTAGATATTTTTAAATTGCGTCATTTTCGTAAGATACTACCCCTAGGATGCTTTACTGTGATTAAATTAAAAAATAGGTGACTGTACAAATGATTTAGCGTGAGTTAAATATAACTCCAATCATGGATTGGATTTTACGTTCTGTGAATTGGATTCTTTTCACGTTTGTCATGTAATGTAAATGTGTGCACTTTTTGTGCGGCGCCCTTGGACAAATTAACGAAGTTGGCCCAGATTTTTCTCATAAATGTTTTGACATTTAAAATGAAAAAACTTCAAAATGTTTTACTTTTATTTTTAAATATAATTATATACTAATGGCTAATATTTTGAATATGGCAAACATAAAAAGGAGAAAACAGCACGATAAAAATGGAAAATCCCACTTTATGCAAGTTTTAAAATCTTAAGTTCTTTTTTTTTTTAAAGATTGATGATAAGTTTGACAAAATTCATTAGCAGCAATGGTTTGACATTATTTGGTATGCTAATGGACTATTTACCATACCAAAGTAACAAAGAAATAAAAGAATATATATTCACGCTTTTCTTAAAAGTAATTAGTGAGACGCAACAGCGTTAGGAAAAACCCATCATTAATGCAGTAAAAAATCGTAACGTATTGTATTAAATTAAAAAGCAATCATAAATAGGTTTTTACAAATGTTTCATTCACCTCTCCCAAAATCCCGGTAACATACTTATCGATATTTATCTGCCATCGAAATTTTTAGGAACAACATTAAATCTCGAAAGTAAATTAAAAAATGTAAATATACATATATCGTGGGTGTACTGGCAACAAAGGTTTACTCATGTTTACTTAATGATGCAAATTATAAAGTTCTATAAACTGGCAAAATATACTAGAAGTAGTTTGAAATGTCATATTTATGTGGTTTTCAATGTAAATTCAACTTTGAGTTTAATAGCGCATATTTTATTCAGACTAACAGCTTTAAATAACAGGAATTTTAGAGTTAACGTTTTTTTTCTAGCATATCCACGATATGCTAAAGACATTGAATATATTGTTTTATCGAATGAAAAAAAAACTCGGATGAAAAACTCTCTTTCCGATTTTTTCAGAGGTCGGACTAATCCTGGTGTTCAAAAGATATGCCAGCTGTCTTAAAGTGTTTGTCTGACCTATATGATGTATAGGGCACTAGAAAGGGTTGACGCCGTGTTTTCTTGATCGTAATAACTTAAATGAAGAGAGCAATGTAATTAGACCTGTGACCCGTATTACTAGATATCAGTCGGCGTTGGAATGTATATCAGTACCTCGGCAATCGCGGAGTATGATTAAATATTAATGTTATTTATCTTCACTTTTATATAAAATCTAACCCGGGAAGTCATACGTATTAGCTTAATGCGTTGACCATTACATTACGAAGGTAGACAGATAGTTATACGAGTATATAAATCATATTATTCGATGTTTTGGAGAGTTTGGATGTGAGATGTGAAACAGCATTCGAATAAAACAAAAAATAAAAATAAAAATAAAAGCAACGAAAAAAACAAAGAATGCAATAAATTTAATGCATCCACTTTTATAATAACGATCTTTTACAAAAACCTACATCATTTTTTTCACCGATACATACTCATTCTTTAATGAATTATACATATATTAAATTAAATGACTCCTTTAACCAAACAATGTGAAAATTTCATACTAAAATAAATGTACCGTAGAACGGGGCTACTTCAATTCGATGTGTTACTTGAGCCCAGTACAAAAAAAAATGTATTTGGTCTACAACAATGAACGTATACGTGTCACCTGTCAGGGAAACAATGAATCCTGTCGATACGTTCATTATTGTAGACCCAATACAGATCTATTTTTTTTGTACTGGGCTCAAGTAACACATCAAAGTTCAAGTAGCCCCGTTCTACGGTAATAGAAAGTCATTATATCGAAGGAAAGTAAGCAAGGTTTAAACAGAATTAAAAATATCAATAATGCATTGAAAAATTAGTCACAATATAATGAATGACCTTCACACTTTTTCGGTTTCGCGTACGTATAGCCTGAAGGGAGAAGTAAACTGTACAGATATCGCTCACTACTTTCAACAACGTCATAAATAAAAAAATCGTCAAATTTCAGTTGTGCATGTTTTCGGAATGCCCAGAAAATGTATTATATCCCAGCTAAAGTGGTAAATTTTTAACTTAATATTTACCCGCTACAAGGCAGAAAGTGTTGCTTTTGCATTTTTAAGAAAAGGGATTGTTTAATTATTTTGTTAAATATAAGTACTTAATATTTTTCAAATGGAGAAAAAACATTCAGGTTTTACCTAAAAATATGTGATATTTATTTTTAATACATTTCATTATATTTTTAAACTTTAAAAACGATCTCCTGAAAAATCAAGTTTTTTGATATATGACGTTGTTAAAAGGAGTGAGCGATATAGCCTCGTTTCTCACCCATGACTAATATTTTTTCGTTTTGGTTTCCATTTAACCCTGTGTTCGATAAATACGAGTACCTACCTACAAATTCTGAGAGTCCCGATGTAGGACAGGTTCTATAGAGGTACTATATTATTTATTGATTTGGCAGCTTTGTGGAACAACGTGATGATTTAAATATAAAAATAAAATAGTTTTGAGAACTAGTCGTGTTTACATGATTAATTCCAGAGTGGTCTTCGATACACAAGTATTTTGTTTATATATTCAAAAGTTATAGTTCTTTACTAAGTGTACGCTATAATAAAAGTTAATTAAATGTAAATTAATTAGAAGGAAATGGAAAAATAGCGCAAGTAAGTAAAACAAATAAAAAAAAATGTTTAAGAAGAAATCAAGTTTGTTACAAAATCACGCTGTAATAATTACATATTTATACGAGTATGCTTATACGGGAAATTTTGAAATACATTCAGATGGCATATTATTTTTGTATAGTAACGTAAGGCGAATTATAAGTAGATAATAGTCTGCTATTTTTCGACTGTTATTTGCTAGTACCGCGACCGTGGCGTGTGATAAAGTATTGTGAAAATTTCGTCGATTAAAAAAATTATCACTCAATATAAATCTTTTTTACTCGCACCACATCTGACTGCGTGCAGCTTTGAATTTTGCAATTCTGAACAACAAGGTTGCGCACTACACAGAGAACATGAAAACACTCGAGATTTTTACCTTGCATATTTCTGTGGCATCACCTAAGAGTTAAGGAACACTTACATATTTTATGAATACTTGGTTATATCCGATTTAAATAGAAAAAATAATCGTATGAACAAGTGTAACTTTATAATAAACATAAAAAAGTTTTTTCGGGGAATAGATGTCTATTAGTTATTATGGATCGAATTTACGTTCTTTTAAACCAAAAAAAAATACAATTGGCTGTTGAAAAACCTAGCAGTAATTACGCTGTTGGGTATCTATAGTAACATATTGGAAAACAAAATAACTAATGTCATTTACGAAGAAAAATTGTTGTTGGCACCAACAAAAATAATATGGGTGTTATATATATATAGTTACAGGTACTGTAAAAAATGGATCGATTTAGAGATTGTTCGAGTGATAGAATTGGGAACACTTTGTACTAGTAAGGGCCGTGCCACGATTTACGTTGGTCGAGTCGGCATATCTCTGTTTATTCTTTACATTTCAAGAATTATTATCACTTCACAAATGCGCGAAGCATAAACATTTGTTCAAGTTGACAAATTTAATTAGTGGAATAGCGGAAGTTGGCTAGTTTTCCGGAAAGTGACATATAATACATACAACCTGTGAGTATTTTCTTACAATTATAATATTTTCACACAATATCAATTAATAATACTGAATATTAGTTTGTTGCCTATGTGTATTTTTACTAAGGTTACGTCGTATCCTTTTAAAGCAGTGGTAGCCAAACTTTTGATTATTGCAGGCAACCTGTTTATTTTAAAAAATAATTATATTAATATTGGCGGTGGTCTACGAATATCGTAAACACGGGAAATCGAATTTAAAAAAATCGTATGAAATAACGACTCTTTATTATGGTCGTTATTGAATTTGGTTTTTGGATTCGGTTATTTGAGTACACAAAGTTGGTTGCGTATTGAATATTTCCAGCTTCGAACAGTTTACGATTAACATCGCAATTAAGTAACCGAAAAAGAAACAGTTACCTATCAGTCACATCTCTAATCGTATGGTGATTATAGAAAAGCAGTAATTTAAAATAAGTTAAAAATAATAATAACATAGATGAGACACATATAGAGAAAATGATAATTTCTTCTAACAAACTTGTTAGTTTATAAACAAAACAATATGTTATTTTATCTTATTACTAGTTGTACCTAGCCACGGTTGCAGTGGCTTAGTCTGGTTAGATTCAATTTCGTTACAAATTCAAATAATAAAAAAAAAACTTGACAAATAAACGAATGAGATTCTTTTGTCTTTCCAATTTTAAAATTGATTGAAGAAAACTGTGATGATGTGAAAATAATCAAGCTTTTTACTAAAAACATATTTATTCGAATATCATTTAAATATTCATTACAATGCCATATTTTATCATTTTGACAAATTATATAAATATAGATTGTAATTACGTAAGCGCAAAAATTGTTTCGTCTAAGTAAATTTGGAAATTAAAAAAAAATACCGTCAAAAAAGGTGCCGGAACGCCGTACCCGTTCTCGTTTATGCCGATTTTTTTACAGAAACCACCATGCAATAACTCTTGTAAGTTGTATCGCAATCCGTTGAATAATATAGGAGTCTTTAGAGGATAAACATACAAACAAACATATTTTTTTTTATATGTGTACGTCATTGGCGTGAACAGAAAATTAATAAGGGTAGGCATTAGAGGTGGGTAGTAAGGTAAGCTAGGTACTATTTAGTAAGGTAGGGTAGGTACTGGCTGCATTTTTATATGTCACGCGGGTAAATTAGGATAGACACTGCTTTTCTGCCCATATGGAATGCACGCCCCTGGCATAAATAGATTAATGTGAACAAAGTTAATGAAAATGAATATTGAGTAATTTTTTTTCGTACCAGAGGAAGCACCGGAAACATGATTTGTATATTTTCAGCAAGTTTTTCATATTGTACATATAAGGCAGGGGAGCGACTAGGTATAGTTACTCGGTCGACCAGTCGACTACTGTCGATGCTTTGATCACACCTGTGTTATAGAATGAGCTATTAATAAGTAAATAATAACTTGTTTCTTGAATAACTCAAGTAAAAATATGTCCGCCTCCATAGTGTAGATGTGCTTGGCGCGTTGGAAATCCCAGGTTCGAATCCCAGGGGGGGGGGGTCAAAATAAAGGTGATTGATTTTTAACCCTAATATTTATTTAATATCACCTTGGACTGGTATCTGAAGAGCAGGACCGAGTTTTTGAGTAACTAACACAGACACTGTTTCTATACGCAGTGGCCTATAAGGGTCAGAAGCAAATGAAGGAAAAAACCTCGTTCAATTTAAATTTTTTTTAATACTTAAATAAATAAATATAAAAAAATACAACACAATCGGTATAATTCATGCTGAAATATAAAAAAGAAGGGATTAAAGGATAATTTTGAACTATCTAGGTATATTTAAATTTACGAGAAAAAACGAAGACTTAGTAACGACAGCAAGTGTGAGGTCATTAGTAGTTTAGACCTCAAAAATAAAGATTGCAAAATTTTCAACTTCTGTTAGTTGGTCCTTGTTGTCACCGCAGAGTTTACGTACCCTGTTGATGATTTTATATTGCAATCGGGGAACCGACGAATGAGAGATTTTTCACGCATTTGTATAAATTTTCCGAAACCATGATGTGCGTAATAATGCTATACGACAACTAACAAAAATACTCTATTTTAATAAGAAAATTTCAGCAAACGAAAAAGATAAATTAAATTATTAATATTTCAGAATTTTGTAATGAGATTTAAAAAAAAAAAATCTATAAAGAGTTATAGATATCTAACAAATCATCACGTTGTTTCTCCGCAAGGGTAGGCAGAGAGAACAGAACGCCACACTAATGTGTATTGCAAACAATTCTACATTAATGAATCTCCTCATACATACCTAACGATTATTCCGACTCTTCATCTGATTACTTTCAAGTATTTGAAATACTAGATTATTCCAAGTTTTCCTCGGTTTACCTCTGCTTCTATTACCAACCACAGTCACCTCATTTTTTTACTATTCTTGCTTCACTCATTCGATTCTCATGCCCAAACCATATCACCAAATCGAATGAGTTATATGTATTTTTAATTTAAGTTTTATAAGGCACAAACTACTATTTCTCAAAATCGATTGTGACACGTATTTCGATGGATTCCGCATTATTTTTAACATCGTAGAACGACGTGGGATGCATGAAAACACAAGTCACAAGAGGTTTTAAGAAATACTGGTATTAACCTAGCAACAAAATATATTGTAAATGGATATACATTACGACAAAGTGACTGCCGAATCAGTTGTATATACTATAACCATAGTTAAATCCAAGGCAATTTTAACGAGATTTATTTCGCATATCACTCGAGAGACAGAAGAGCCTCTGGCTGCAGTTTGTGAACTCCATATGCTTCACATAGGAAGTGGGTTTGGAAAAAAAACGATAATCCTCCCTAATGAAAAAAGCTTTATTCTTAGGTATGAAAAATTATATACGGGAAATGGCCACCCCTACTTTAAGGTTGAGATATCAAACGTACAAATTCAGAACGCTACCAGCCGCGGTAGGAGCCAGACGTAACACCACGCACAATTTAAAAAATTATGCGTTGTTTTTAGATTTTTTTTAGATACCTATTGAATTTTTTTTTAAAATTATTTCAACTCTTTCCTTTCAATAACTTTTCTTTTCAAAACCATTTAATGATTTCGAAGAAAAACTAGTTTTTTCAGTACAAAAACGGTGTTTTAAGAAATAAATTCAATGGCATTAAATGTTATCTGGATTTAAAGAAAATTGAGTTGCGATTTATCGTATATTGAGACTTAAGCTATGTTACATTTTGAAGAAATTTCTGGACGACATACCTTGTTTATCAGATAGCACCAAAAAATCTCAAGAAATACGAAAATCGGGCTAACATTTGATGAGTCACCCTGTAACATGCGAGTGAAATCGCAAGCAAATAATAATTATTTTTAACCTTACAGCTCATGAAAATCGCGGTATTTACGGTACGACATACGACTTATATGACATGTAAAAAGAGTAATTCAATGTTGCGATTGCAAAAATCATACCAAGATGTTAATTTCAATAACCCCCGAAATGATTTATATATATATATATATATATATATATATATATATATATATATATATATATATATATATATATATATATATATATATATATATATATATATATATATATATATATATATATATATATATATATATATAAATGTATATATATATATATATAATATATATATATATATATATATATATATATATATATATATATATATATATATATATATATATATATATATATATATATATTTATATATATATTTTTTTATATATATATATATATATATATATATAATTTAAATCACATGTTCAGAAATTTTGTCAAACATTTATATTAAAGTTTCAATTTATTCTCAAGTTACACGTAAAATATAAAAATACGTTTTATAACATTTTAGACAAAATACTCGTGTTGCATATTTACATAAATATAAGCAGAATTTAAAGGCAACCGACGATGTATGTATTTAAGGAGAAATTGATCTCAACCGTTTTGGGAGCTTTTGAAACAAACGCAAATGTAATTTTTTTTTAACAATTAAATTAATTTAAGTCTAAATAATTTTGAAAAAATTGAGGTAAAATATCTGTGAATAGAGGTAGAGAAGGATTAAAATTGTAATGATACATTTAATGTTACAAATGACGTGAAAATTACAATATTTTATCATATTTTATGGTCTCGGTAGTGAGTATTTTATTTTATAATTTTAATATAAATGTATTGCGTACGAAATATTGGATAGGATTATCTTGAAAAATAATGTTACTCATGTTTCAAGGATGAATAAACGCCCATTTTCACGATTATTTAACTCTAAAACAAATGATTGCTGAGAGTTACTTACGAATAACAATTACTAAATACATTATAATTACCTATTTTTAAAATGAAAAGGTTTTCCAGCATTCGTTGAATCTTTTGGTTTCGTTTGCTTATTGTACGATATTTTGTGTATGGTATTATATTCGCCTATAGTCGCCTAATTTAAAAATCCGCCAGATCCAATTTTATAAGATTTTAAAATAAATGTTCTATCGGAATGCCAATTGTGGGTTTTTTTGTTTAAACTATTTATATACATGAAAAACCTACTAAAAATACTTAAAAACAGCGTTGTATTTCAAATTCCGCTATATTCATGAAACCTTCCCTCTGACCCATATCGGCCAGAGAGCGGGGATAGGTCAAAAATTAAGATGACGTCATTTTCGGTTTGTGTCTCGTGTTTTTTTTTAAAATACTGAATAAAATTCCAAAAAATGGGAAAATTCTCTATTTCACAATATTTTATCCAATGATAGACAAATCTTTGAAACACAAATGTTACCCGGAGAGTTTTGCATTTTTTGTAAAATCGACTTACATGGCGGATTTTGAAAGTAGGTGACACATATAATATATGGCGACTAGAATGGGATATTATTTTACCATGCATCAACGAGAAATGACGTAGTATGTTCTAAAAGACGATCCAAGATAATAACCAGTACCGATATAATTACGTTCTCGTTATAATTGAATTCTACCTAAAGATTTATTCAGTCTACTCTTTCGCTATACTTTTGGGTATCTTCAACTCATAGGTACCACATTTCTTAGGCAATTATTTTTTTTAGAATAGACCAACTCACTTACTGGGTGGGCAATAGTTAGATTTTTTGTTTGTTTTTGTTTCATGGCTGTTTGTTTTTTTATCAAAAAAGAGAAATAATTGTGTTTTACTATTATTTATTAAAATACTACTATTTCATACTATTTCTGTGAGCCTAAGCGGCTCATTATTAGAAATAGGTATCAATGTGGTAGAGCGGGTTCGAACCGAGAAACTTTGACTCCATGAGTCCGCGACACCATAATATATTGAGATTCATAAAACGATATTTTTTCATTCAACATTGTTCAGAAATCGAGAACCAACGGTTCAAAGTACACTTTTTCCAAATTTCTACTTTTTGGTGAGTAAAGTTTTGATAAATATCGGGTTGCACTTTTATAATTTTTGAATACACTGTTATCCACTGTAATTTACTATTTTTATTATTATTTAATATGGTTGCAAAAGTTTTATTTTATTATTTTAATGAATTTTCTAGACATTTCTACTTTTACATTTTTAAAATTAATAACGCAGTTCTCTCGGATATAGAGACTAAGCTCTTCTGCTTGGGGAGGGACTTGCACTTATTATATATTTGTTGGTAATATAATTAATTTTAATTATGTTTTTTTTCATTCTTAGATTATTATGAAAAACGTTATTTAAATTTAATTTTAATTAAATAAGCGACCAATTAACTTAGTGTAAATTCGGTCAGTGGTATATATATACCTACCGCTGAGGACATTTCTTGGGTCCCTGTCAACTTTTTTTCCTTCTGTCGAAATTTCCATTGATTGATTATTGTAAATGGGGATTTTCGCCGGTGACTATGCCGTATACAATAATAATTGTGATTTATGTAAATGAATTGTGCAGGAATTGTATAACTGAGCGCGTACAGACGATTTCAATCAATCGCGCTCTGTCTGCTGAGGACTATGGACGTGTTGACACCGCTAGTGAACAAATTCCACTAGTTTGTGACAGTTCTCTGTGTAATTAGCGGTTATATGTATTTTGTGTGCCGGCTTTTGATCGTATCCACGAGTAACACACGTGTGTTTGCATTCTGAAACGGGTTCATACGAACGAAATACGCACGTGTTCTCGTAGTAAGGTGAGTTGCGTTTATATTATCATCGTTGGGAAATTATAATGCATTTCCTTTGTTTTGATTGTCCGACCTTACTTTATAAATCAATAAGTATACATTTTTATTTACTCAAGTATTTTTCTTCGCCTCCGTAGTGTAATGTTCAGCACACTTGGCTCCCGTACTGGAGGTACGGGTTCGATTCCCAGGACCTATTGTATATATTATATAGGATATAAGTGATTTTTTCACTCTAAGATTTTTTCAATATTACCCTGAACTGGTACCTGATGCAAAGGGCTGATCACCTTTCCTTTGTGTGTTAACGATCAAGATAACACTGCGTTTATATGATGCAGTGCCCTATGCACCATCGGGTGCGGATGAGGATTTGAAGACGAATAATAAATTTTCTCAAGGGACTCGTATAAATTCGCAGTGTAACTCAAACTAGTACAAGTACGGGTCAATCCGTAGTGCTCTAGTCATTGCAGCTATTTTTTTTATTATTGTATCCTACTTTTCTTCCAACATTCCTCCACTATTTTTTCCCCATATAGCAGATTTTACTCTGAGCTCCTTCACTTATGTTATCTGTTTCTAATCAAGTACATATTCCATTTCTTTACCCCATGATCTCAAGAGAGCAGGACTGATCACATTGCCTTAACGTTAGCGATAAAGTTAACACTGCGTCAATCCGATACTGTACCCTATTGCCTCTTAAAATAATACACACATAATACATATTAAAATCAGTATATTCCACATTTTTTTTTCATTTTCTTTTTAGTTGTCATTTATCCGCATCGAGGGGTGCATTAATCACCGCATCAATTACTGCAGCGTCATCTTAATCGTAAACAACTTAAAGACAAAGTTAGATCAGTCTAAACATTCACCTGCATGCTCAAGATAATATTACGTTCATTAAATACTGTTTTTTTTTAAACCCTTATCCGCACCCCAATGGTGCATAAGGCACTGCATCAAATAAACGCAGTGTTATCTTGATCGTTAACACATGAAAGAAAGGTGATCAACCCTCCGCTTCAGGTACCAGTCCAGGGTAATATTGAATAAATATAAGAGTGAAAAAATCACTTATATTTATTTGACCCCCCCCCCCTGGGAATCGAACCCGGGACCTCCAGTACGGTAGCCCAGCATGCTAGACCGTTACACTACGGAGACGGACATCATTAAATATTAAATTGCAAAAAATGTTTTACGTACATCAAATATTGAAAAGAGGAAGTGATTACATCAATGCAAAATAATTATGTATCAGAAAAAAATAATTGCCTTCACCGGGACACGAACCCGGGTCTTTCAAATGTCGCGAGATGTTCAAGAGAGATTTTTTCCTTTTTATTATTTTTATTATAGCTTGGTTTGTAAATTACCGACACATACCCATAGGAGGTTGAAAAACGGGTTATTATTTTAATATTTCTGTAATAATTATGGAAATAAATTATATAAATTATGGTGTCGTATTAAATTTTAATTGTATGCACATCTTTTAAAAAAACATAAGTGTTACGTACGCGAATATTGGAAATTTTAGAATTCTTAAATGAAAAAATAATATATTTTACTTGAGAGGCTTTACTGAATATGTTCAGTAGTTTTATTTATTTATTTTTATGTCATAATGACTTTAACAAAAAATATTTGAAATGCATATCAGTACAAAGCTGTCTAATTATTTCTAGCAGTTATTTTTTTATTGGGATGGCGATATCATAAATGTAAAAATATTACGGCATATTTATCATTCATTTCTTGACGTAGCAAGTAAAGTAAAACATAGATTAAATAATATATTAATAATTATTTTTAGTCGAAAGTATTTAAAGTAGGTACATATAATTATGAATTACAAAAGCTCACAAGTCGATTTATCAATCGTTATTTTTTTCTTTTTACCCTCATCCGCACCCAATGGTGTATAGGGCACTGCAATTAATTTGTGAAATGTCAAGTTGATCGTTAAATATTATAAGGCAAGGTGATCAGTCTCACGCTTCAGGTACTAGTCCACGGTAATATTAAATAAATATTAGAGTGAAAAGTAACTTATATTTATTATGACCCCCCCCCCTAAGAATTGAACCCGGGACCTATATCACGATAGCCAAACGCGGTAACCACTAAACACGGAGGCGGACAAGTTATAAATGCTTCAATATGAAATAGGTACTAGCTCTCTTCTTTGTATGACGACATCTTCTTCTAACTTTTGTCGCACCCAATGGTGGATAGGGCACTGCATCGTTTCGATGTAGTGCTATTTTGATCGCGTATATTTATTATGACCTCCCTGGGAACCGAACCCGGGGTCTCCAGCACGATTACCGAACACGTTAACCAGCATACTACGCAATGGGACAAACGTATGACGGTGCAGGGACATAAAAATATACAAAAGAGATAAAAAAAAGCTTTCGGGAAAATCCCTGTCGGTAAAACCTGTGTGATGTTATGTACCTACGCGGTGTCGAAGTGTTGCGAAAAACCCAACGCACGGTGCATTAGCTCGCGTGAATGATTGATATGTTTTGTTTATTACAACAAACCATCAACGCATGGGATGTGGGCATTTATATCGCAGGAATAAATTGGTGATTTCATCGATACCGTAACAAAAGAAATGTTTCAAACCGCGAACCGCAAACCGCCGCCATTTGCCGCGTTTGTCTTTTTTTATCACGTCAATTATGACAATAATTCTCGTCGTCCTTAACACGGTTTATCGTGTCATGAAGTTATTTCATCATTAGGATAGGTCACACTATAGACATGGGCGAACGGGTTAAAAAACCGAATTAAATAAAAACTACTTTTAAAGGAGTCATTAATTATTAATCTAGTCTTTGGATTTAATTATTTATAGATACTCACGCCAATCAGCGCAAAAAATTAGTTGCTTATTGCGTATTTCTTCTTCTTCAAACCCTTATCCGCATCCCAATGGTGCATAGGGCACTGCAACATATAAAGGTAGTGTTATCTTGATCGTCAACACATGAAGGAAAGGTGATCAGCCCTCCGCTTTCGGTACTAGTCCAGGGTAATATTGAATAAATTGCGTATTCTAGATCCTAATATACTTGCCCATTCGGCTTCAAAAACTTATATATATATATATATATATATATATATATATATATATATATATATATATATATATATATATATATATATATATATATGTATATATATGTATATTTATGCATATATATGCATATATATGTATATATATGTATATATATGTATATATATATATATGTATATATATATATGTATATATATATATATATATATATATATATATATATATATATATATATATATATGTATATGTATATATATGTAGATATATGTATATATAAATATATATATAAATATATATATATATATATATATATATATATATATATATATATATATATATATATATATATATATATATATATATATATGTATATATATGTATATTTATGCATATATATGCATATATATGTATATATATGTATATATATGTATATATATATATATGTATATATATGTATATATATATATGTATATATATATATATATATATATATATATATATATATATATATATATATATATATATATACATATATATATATATATATACATATATATATATATATACATATATAATTATATTGATATTTCAATAAAGATGGAGAAAAATAAGGAAGACTGGGCATTCACAGGGCTTACGACTTCTTATAGGCTGGTTTAAGTGAACGCACCATTCTACGAGTCGAACGAAATCAAACTGGTGACCCCATCGTGAAATCAAACAATGTTGTAATTTTTAACGATCCTTACTATATTAATTATTATGATCGTTAAACTTCACAAATGTTTTTTCTGGAACAAACGTATGAACGTGTTACGTATGTACATTAGTTAAAGGTCACGCCATTGTATACTTTGTTTTGCCTCGACAGAATTTGTTAAAACAGCTCAGAAAATGTAATTTGACGAACAATGACCTATGCAAATTTTAACTGCTTACTCAACTACTCGTAGGTATATTTACTTCAGAATAATATGCCTAACGTCTGCTTAGGCTACTAACGGAATCAACAACAATAATACCAATTTTGGATAATTGATCAAGCGCCATTTTCTTAAAATTACAACCTCAAGGGCGCTTCTTTGTGATTCAATTGGGGAAAATGAGATTGTGGGAATGATTTAGCTAAAAAATGCGTTTTAGTTTTTTTTCTAAAGATTCTATGTAAATAATATCTACCAGCTTTGTGATTTTCCCTTTTATAACTTACCTTTGCTTAAAAACACTATATATCTTATTATAAGTTAATCATAATGTCGACCGGTTTCGAAGTAGACAGCTTCTTCCTCAACAGCCAATTAGTATTGAGGAAAAACCTGACTGCTTCGAAACCGAGCGGCATTATAATTATGTTAAAATAAGATACGTAGTGATTTTGAACAAAGTTATTTTGTAAGTACTTTCCAACTATTTGGTTTTCTCGTTTATAAACGGGAAAATCAAAAAAATTGGTAGATATTGTTTAGAATCTTCAGAAAAAAAACTAAAAACGCATTTGTTTGTTAAATTATTTCCTCAATTTCATAACAATAAGATACAAAGTGATTTTAAGGTTTTGTTGCAAGTTAAACTATTTAAGTACCTATCTAATAATGCTTCTGTGAAAATATTAGGTGTTATGTGTAAAAATGTGAGTGAACTACACTAAATTATCGATTTGTTTTTACCTTGAGAGAGTTAGGTTACATATGTAAATAAAAGGATGAAATAGGCACATTATTGTATGATATCGGTAGTGGTGTGCTTGCAATCGATATCCATTCAAATATTTCATTATCTCTTTAGAGTAAATGCGATATCTAAATGTTTTAATAAAGCAATGTTTTTTGTTTCAGTGACATTACTATTATTATTGTATATGTGCAATATGTTACATACATATATAAAATATATTTTTGTTGATAAAAAATTGAGACTGCTTTTTATCGGACACGTTTCAAGAAACTTCCACTAGAGATTTTTTTTTAGACGAGTAAAGCTCATGTCTACCGTACAATTTTACTAGGAGTTTTGATTCTTTAAATAAGCTCTGATAGAACAGTGTGCTTTAAAAAGCCAAAGAATAATTAGTATTTTTGTATCAAAATATATTGGACATTTAAAAATAAAAAGAAAATAGGGTATGAAAACTGTTAACGGCGATACAAGTGACAGGTCGACGGTGCGTCGCATATCCAATAATTTCCAAAATAAGATATTTTTCCAAGTTTAAGATAACTACCTTCGTAACCTGTACAATTTTGATTTGCGATTCTTGAAATAGGCGACTATGAAGTACAGGATATAATGTTACATTTTGATATAACAGGAGCAATTTCAAGGCATGAGACTCATAACATATTTTGGTTGTCAATTTTTCGACAGCGAATTTCAAATAAAATAAGGGCCAAACATCTTAAATGTGTTTAAATGTCCCTATACCGTTTACTTTGTTTTTCTTTTTATTTTTTTTTTAAATTGCAATTATTAAACCATTTAAAAAAAATCATTTTACCAATACGCCCACAAATGGTGGAAAGGGTTACAAATATAATAAAATACTATTTCTTATTTCTCCGTTTCCATCATGTGTTCGATTTCCAGGCGGGTCAAAATAAATATTAGTGATTTCTCTAATACTAATAATATATTAATAAATAATATCACCCTGCACTGGTACCTGAAGCGCATGAATGATCACATTGCCTTCGTGTTATTAAGGATCAAGATAACAGTGGGTCGCCAGTTCGATTCCCGCCAATTGCAAAATAAAATCGTGAAATATTTATTATTTATTTAGTCTGCGTATTTGTAACGTATAATTGATAAATACCCTTTTTTAATTAATGTTTTACTCAGTAAATACCTCTATTTCTTAAAATCTACTGTGACATGTGTTTCGATGCATTCCGCATCATTTTGAAGCGATCTTTGCAGTGTCCTTGCATCGCTTCAATGATTACTATTTTTTCACGTTCATGGGTATAGTTATTTTGTACTGATTTACCAAAAAAAAATCTAACAAATGTAATTTACTTTTACGATGTATTTCCTGAGAAAAGGTATAAACGTTATTATTTATTTCTCTTTCGTACACAAGAAAATATATTTTATTTAAATTTTACTCGGCAAATAGCACTTTCAATGACACGTGTTTTGATGCATTCAACATCGTTTGATAATTGGTAAATATCAAATAAAATTTGAATAAAAAAATGGATAAATATTACTACAAATAATTGCCGAATCAATTGATGAAAATGTGTTAACATTATTGATTTACTGTTAAATCAAATAAGTGGTTACGCGGGAAAGTTTGTGTATAATGTACCTATATCCGGTTATGGTGAGAAAAGGCTTAGAGTTTTTCAAGAGGCAGGTATTTCAAAGTGCAAACAAAAGTTTAACCTGTCTGAACTTTGAATCTTTTGTTTGTATATATGTAACCGATTCATACGCGAAACGAGCATTATTAATGAACATTTATTCCCAAAGCGAATGCGGGATTATTGTTATTCGATACACATCTTTGCAGAATGAATAATGTCCCCAAACAAAGAGCGATGTTATGCTAATATTTTTGAAACAATACGTTAACTTTGACAAATCGGTGTTGTCGCGACATTGTTTTTGGCCTCGAGTGCATGTATTGGTGTACTAACACACAGAAACTTAAGTACTTAGTAGCTTTAAAATAGCAGATGACAATACCTAATTAGATTTGTACAGCTAATATTTTTACAACTTGCAATTACACGAATTACACGGACGTAAATAGAGCTGCTACAGTTGATACGTTAATAATTACCGTGTTGATTTTGTGCACACGAATAGTCGCCGTAAAAATTATCCTTAGCCCACAAATTATACAAAATGAACTATTTGCGTTATGGTAAATAAACTAAGAGAAATTTAAACATCTACGTAGAAAATAAAACGAAAAATCTATTATTCTTTTTCTAATCTTTATCCACGTCCAATGGTGCATAGCGCACTCCTTCGCACTAAATCAGTGTTATCTTGATCGTTGAACACGCGAAGGCAAGGTGATTAGCCTTTTGATTCAGGGTAATATTAAATAAATATTATAATAAAAAAACACAAAGAATGTATGTAACATTTTTCTCGTACTGTTTTACATACTAGGCATGAAAATATATATTTTTTTATATAAACTTATTTGTTACGACTAGTTTTATATTCACTGTATTTTAAATGTGTCCAATTTCGTTTTCACAAATTCTGGATTGGCTCCACTTAGAATTCTCACTAGAATATTGCAGTTATTAAAGTGATTACTTTATATTCAATGTAACATTGACCAGCCAAAGACGGGTCTAAGTCCTGTAAGTGCCCAAACTTCCATATTCTTCTTCATCTATGATAAGATATCAATAAAAAAATCTTGATGTTAAAACTGCTTAGTGGAACAAATCCTGAATTAGTGAATGAAAATTTTGACACTAAAAAAAATAGTAAGTTTTGGGTTAATTATTCTTATGAAGTTAAACATGTTAAGAATCACTGATTTAAGCTAATAAAGAAAGTATTTATTTTCCTTATTATTTTTAGTGTATTTATTATTACTTCACTTTAATTGAATACAAACAAAACAAAAAAGGAAAAATAAATATGGCGTTGTTGTAATTTACTTAAATATGTCAACCTAACTAGGTAACTAGGACAATTCTGATATACCAATCTAATCATATCAAATATTAAATATCTAATAATAATGATAAAGATTTTCATATAATGAAAAAAAATGTATGAAAATGTCCACCATTTGGAAATAAATACAGTGTTTTTATTGTTATTATTTTTTATTTCAGATTGTGAATGCATAATGGGGCATCTACATAAATGGGAAGTGACAGTACTTCAAATATTTGTACTGATGACTGCATTTAGTACAATTAAATCTCAGATGGTATTCCCCGATAACAGGGACAATTTGGACAATGGACAGTAAGTACAAAAAGATAATGTAAATCATAAATTTATAAACACAAATGATAAAATCATTGCCTAATTTGAATGTTGAATTTTCAGGTCAAGTTTGGTTGATATGGTTGAGGATATAAATCAACTGGGCGATAGTTCGGTAACCAACTCCATAAATCCAAACAATAATAGAAATGGTTATGACGGAGTACTTCCATACAATGAAAATAGAATAACCCACGGAATGTACAACTTCGCACTCAACTTGAATAAAGTTTTATTAAGAGAACAGAGTCAAACCAATATAGTTTTGTCTCCATTAAGCATAGCTGGTAAGAGTAAATTAAACACAAGTAAATATAGTTATAAAAAATGAGTCGTTAATTGACAAAAAAGAAAAATAATAAATAATACTAATAATAAAACCCTTATCCGCACCCCAATGGTGCATAGGGCACTGCGTCATATGAACGCAGTGTTATCTTGATCGTTTACACATGAAAGAAAGGTGATCAGCCCTCCGCTTCAGGTACCAGTCCAGGGTAATATTGAATAAATATGACAGTCAAAAAATCACTTATATTTATTTTACCCCCCTTGGGAATCGAACCCGGGACCTCCAGAACGGTAGCCGAGCGTGCTGACCATTACACTACGGAGGCGGACAAAAATAAATGTTTTTTCAGGATTTGCTAGAGGGGCTAAGTTTAATTTTGCCAATAGAATTTCATTAATTTCTTGGATTATTTAAGTATATCTATTGCTAAGGGGTTAATAGCTTCGCTGCCAACCCCTTCATGTGCGGGGTAAGGAGTGCAAACGGGGTGTCGACTCCGCACTTGTGTGGACTTGCACCCTTATACATATTTCTTTGACTCAGTTTGCCACTGGCTTTAGGTTTGGCGTGTTGTTTTGCAGTTGGCAGCGAAGCTGTTAAAACATTTACTAAACGTGGTCGTTCATGGATGATCGGATCTTAATGATCCATTCATATACATTGCTTGAGTGACCGGATCTTAGTGAAGCTCGAATGCTGTATCGTTTACTGGCTTAAAATAAGGTTTCTCATAATCTCAACCTTCTTCCTTTTTGTTGTCATTAGTACTATTTCCCCGGCTGACGGCAAAATTTCTGAGCGAAGGGTTAAAAAAAAAATGTGAAAGTCTCAGATATGATTTCCAGAGGGGTAGAGATAATATAAGTGATTTCTCACTCTAACAATCATTTAGTATTATCCAGGACTTGTATCTGTAGGACTGATCCTTTTGTCTTTATGTGATTAACAATCAAAATAGCACTAATTCAAATCGATGCATGGCCCCATGTGGATAAGTGTCGGAAGAAGAATACTAACATATGACACAGTTACTTTATTTATTATTATTTTTGACAAGCAAATATGAGGTGTTAATTTTTTTATAACATCTAATTTCAGGAGCATTAGCGTTATTGCTGCTTGGAAGTGTTGGCAAAACTTATTCTGAACTTGCAAATGCATTGGGATTTTTTAATGGTGTGTACATTTGACTATTAACAAAACATAAATAAATACTAAATGAGTTTTACCAATTATTTTTAATATATTGCGAGAGTCAAGAGCTATAATTATGTCAACATTTTCAGATATTTCGGAAAGTCAAGGCGTCCATCGAGAATTTGCATTCCTTATCGATAGAATAACGAAGAAAGGAGAACTACAAAATTATGGTACACCGAATGTAACGTATGGGAGTGGATTGTTTGTGCAACAAAACACACAAATCAGACCACAATATGAAGATTTTGTAAAATCAATTTACAAAAGTATGCTCATGCACCTGGATTTTAAATATAACCCAGCAGAAGCGCAGTCAACCATTAATAAGTATGTTTATGTTTATTTGATTAGATGTGGTCTGAAGGATGGAACCATCTCAATAGATAAAAAATTTAGTCTTTATTTAAGAGCTTGCCTGCAGATATAAAGATAGGGAAGGATTATAAAAAATGCATCACAAACACCCAGATCAATTGAAAAAAATATTTTAAAAAAAGTTAATTTTTCAATTACAACTGCCCAACAGTATATTTACTGGCCACTAAGGGAAGCTCACAGTGTTAAATAAATATTATTTGTTACTCCGTGGTACAAATCTTGGAATGCATTTTTTAAACCGAAAATTTAAATATACTTATATCAATCAAAAGAAGGAATTAGCTACAAAATATTTTAATAAAAATAAAATGGTTAAAAAATCAAAATATTGCGTAGTAATGTGTTGAAAGTAATTGTTTTTTTTTTCTTGGAATAGTGAAAAAAAACTTAGCATAAGCAGTGAAAAAAATAGTATTTTTTCTGTATGGGAAATATTTCGATTTGTTTTTAATGATTATTTTTGCTCTATTATAATACTTTGTTCCGAAATTTACGTGAATTTTATTTTGGAAAGACCAAATTCTTTGTCCACCTCCGTAGTGTAATGGTCAGGACGCTCCGCTACCGTTCTGGAGGTCCCGGGTTCGATTCCCAGAGGGGGGGTCAAATAAATATAATGGTACCTGAAGCGGGGGGCTGATCATCTTTCCTTCATGTGTTAACGATCAATACTGCATTTATATGGTGCAGTGCCCTATGCACCATTGGTTGTGGATAAGGGTTTGAAGAAGGAAATTCTTAGATTAGATTAGATTATCCATGTATGAGTTAATAAACTATTTAATACTCATTCTTTATTAAAAAAAAACTATTTTTTACTCTTTATTAAATTATTTCATTCAAATGATTATTATTTTATTTTTTAACAAGATCTGAATATTTTTACGTAACATTCTGATTACTTTCCAGATGGGTAGCAGATCTTACTAATGGACGGATTCCAGAAATAATTTCTAACCAACCATCACGAGAAACTAGAATTATCATCGCAAACGCCCTGTACTTTAAAGGGCAGTGGGAGAAACCCTTCTTAGATGGTGCAACAAGGAGGTAAATATTATTGACACAGAGAATGAAACATTGTAAAAAATTAATAAAATCACAACAGGACACAACGTGTGATGTGTGCTCAATTTTTTTAGGTGTAAAAAAAAAATATGTATACAAAACATTTGGCCTTTTTTATAACCTAAATTCTATTATGACTGCACTGCACGGTTATTATTTTTAAGGATTTATCTACAATTTATAATATTATGATTTTTAAAAATAAGTATATTTTTTGTTTTAATTTTGCAGAGCAGAATTTATTCTTGACAAAAGATTTCCAGATCAAACTATACAAATTGATTTAATGGCAAATGGAGGTTTTTTTCCATTTCACAGATCAAAAGAAATGGGTAAGTTTTATTTTCTTTTAGTATTTTTGACAAATGATCATAATTTTAACAGATAGTTAAACAAAATTAATTATGAATTTTCAGAATGCATGATTGTGGGACTGCCTTATAAAGGAAACAACACAATTTTATATGCGATAAAGCCATTAGATGCTACAAAAAAAGATATTGCTAGAATAGTAAACGATTTGACACCCGAATCATTGGACAATCTTATCAGAAGTGCTAAACGGCAAAGTACTATTGTAACCTTTCCAAAGATGAGGCTTTCCTCTAGCTATAACCTCAACAATGTGTTAAAAAATATGGGAGTTCAATCAGTATTCTCAAGCACGGACTCCAATCTGGCTCTTCTATCCCCTGCACAAGTACCGAGTTCGCCTTATACGCAAGAAAAAAACTTGGAATCAAATGGAAAGGATGGTGACTTTTTCATATTCACACGGTCCGGATTTGAACCAATGAAAAATGACTGTGAGAACATTTTTAAAAACAGTGGCTCATCAGGAAAGAGTTGTACTACCACTGAAATGATTGACAATAAGAATGTTACAGTTATTTACAAACAAATCGGCGATAAAGTGGGAAGAAGAATCATAAAAAGGAATGCGAGAATAATGAGACCGCGTCGTCAAATGGCTGTCGATACATGGAATCCAGGTCTATATGTTGATGACGTAATACACAAAGTAGATATTGACATAACGGGTAAGTTTAAATATTTGTGTTTTAATTATTTTCTAAAATACTTCAATTTCACACTGTTTCTGTGAGCCTAGGCGGTTCATTATAAAAAATAGGTATCAAATTGTGGTATAGCGGTTTCGAACCCAGAAACTCTGACTCGAGAGTCCGCGACACTAACCACGGGACCACAACCCGACATGATGTTAAGCGCTTTTATTTTTTGTTTTTATCTTACATTTAAAGGGTTTAAAACTAAAAGCACCTCAATGCAATACTTAAAATTTGGCAGTAACTAAAAACTTAAACAGTTTTAACCCCCTTTTTTTAAAATCCTATAAATGATTTAAAAAAAAACTTTAAGTAATTGAATCAATGTTTTCACTTTGTAATTGGATATCTGCATTTTCTGAGGTGCATATTTTAAAACAGTTATAAATTAGAATAAAATTACTAGAATAAATAAAAATGAAAATAATGTTTTGATCCACATTCAGATAGCATACAGTTTTATTTATCCATTTGAATATAAAATACACCTAAATATTTTTACACCATGGTGTAATAAAATAATTTGTATGTTTCAGAAACTGGAACAGAAGCGGGAGCGTCTACAGCAATTCTTTTGACTCGTGATGGGAGACGACCTGTATTTGCAGCCACGGAGCCATTCTTCTTTTTTATTCGAAACGAGGAATCTAAGTTCATACTTTTCAGCGCGATAGTTTATAAGCCAGAACCACATTCAGGATAAGTTAGAAACATAATCATCTATGATGTCATTTTCCAGTCTGACATTCTGCAACATGAGTTCAAAGTTATCTATGTGCTTATTGTAATAGATTTCAAACTGTAATGGATTTCAAACCAATTACAAACTTTAGACAACCTTTAGGTAAGCTTAAATAAAGGTTTGCCCAAAAGCTAAATAAATGTACACTTAGCATGCCTGACCACCGGGGTCTAATACATATACATGTGTTTATTTTGCACTATCATATAATGAATGCTGACTATCTTCCTGACCCAGCTTTACTCTGTATTTATTTGATTTTAAATTCAAAATATTGCAAGAGACATTCAAATAAGAGATATAACTAATTATCAATAATGCAGTCTCGGTATGAAAATTTAAAAGATCCCAACGATTATTCGTAGAAAAGATGTAAATAGATTATAGGACTCCTAAATTGACATTAACATTATACGAGTTGTTCAAAAAGATAGTGAGTGCATTTAGCGATATAGATTCAGTACATATTGCTTATTTGACCATAAATGATGTTTGATAGGTGGTTGATAAAGTAATCAGTGTGTTTCCTATAGATTTCTATATTTTAGTTTTAATTTATCAGTAAATAATTAAATACTGTATTTTAAATTTTGCTTAATGTAATCGGTCTGTTATTGTTATCAAAAGTAACAGTCCCCAAAGTGATCGCCATTAGTGTATTCCATTACATTATTAATTTAGAGTGGTTTGATGGAAACTTTATTTTCATTTAAAAGTAATAAATATCAACCACGCATATAAATGTGTTCGCTCTAGAAAAATTAAAAAGGTAATTTGTTATAACATGGAGGATTTCCGATACACAAAACTTTTGCATTAATTAATCAAACTATTAAAGTGTTATGATAAATATACAGCTATTTATTCACGTATTTGATACAAATTATAATATATTACAGTGTTTTTATATTTGAGATTTTTTTCAATTAAACCTTAATAAACCATTTTTAAACAATAAATTTTTCACCAAAGGTATGTTATATGTAATTGATAAACGGTCTTTATTAAATTAATATTAAAAACATTACAACAAAATATTAGAGCACATTCTTAGTAATGCTGTGAATGTTTCATTAAAAATATATGTAGGTACTTATATGCATTATACTTTATGGTTTATAAATAAAAAGTTTTTATCTGTTTTCCTGGATTACATTTATTCTATTGGCGAGTTGTTGTTTCCATTCCTCTTCAGTAATACTATGTGCCCATTCCGGAAATGAAGATGCGGGAAGACTAAAGTTTGCCATGGCTGACATCACCTAAAAGAAGGTAAACAAAATTCACGCTGATATTGCAGCATCAAAACACGTTCAATACATATTAATTATAAAGTATCAGAAATAAAAGATATAAATGGACAATTTCTATTAAATGCACTAGAAATGTGTATTAAAAACTATCTGAGATGTAAACACATGATAATTTTTTTTTTATGAAAGATTTTTCAATACTGATTTTCCAGATAAATGAATAAACATATTGAAAGTATTTTTATTTTTTGACATCTCATTAAAGATGAACAAGAATATAGAAGTCTGGGCATTTACCCGTAAATGCCCCGACTTCTATATTCTTCTATATACTTCTATATATGAAGGTCGTCAGCCCCGGCTGACAACCGTCATAGGCTGGTTTAAGTGATCACTTTACACACGTGTAACATTCACCAATTCTACCCATTATTGACAACCACACTACTTAAATTCTTGGAAGTTCTATATATATATATATATATATATATATATATATATATATATATATATATATATATATATATATATATATATATATATATATATATATATATATATATATATATATATATATATATATATATATATATATATATATATTACGTCGCTCGGGTATAGGTAATAATAACTCGTAATTAGGATGCAATCGGTTTATTCAGCAGGTCGCCATGACAGTACAACGGTACAATCACAAGTGTATGCAGTCTTCCCTGCCTCAATCTCATAAGGGATAACGTAAACATTCCCCGCGTACACCCCGCCCTGCCCCTAGCGGGCGCTTGGGGTCATAGTTCATGTTGATACAAATATTAAGCCGTAACATATATATATATATGAACCAATTTTGAAACATTGTCCTTGAATCACTAGAACTTCACTAGAGACATCAATCTATTGGTGAGATGAAAAGATATTGAAAGTCACTGGAACTAAGAATAAATGCAAAAATTTAAATCTTCATCTCCAAGCCTAATTTTTTTTCATAGACATGAAACCGAATCATACTTTGCCTTAATTTCTTGGTTACTTAATATACTTGGGTGTCTTTATATATTCTTAAAAAGTAAAAAAGGTATTTTTGTTTTAATATGTATGGAAGACTCTCCTATGGTGGGGAATATATTTCAATAAGTTGACACACTAAATCAAACGGCATACCCCACCCTTAATTAGTATACTTATTCAGGTTGGGGTTGATGAAAAAACCGCCCAACAATAATGTGTTAACTGAAATGCGTATCACGGCGTATTCACGGTTGTATCTAAACATGTTATAAGAATTTTAGTGGGTTATGAGGAAAAAACAATATGAGGAAAAAACAATAACCTGTATGACCTACGCGCACGAGAAAAGATATCTGTTCCAAAAATATTTAATGCGTACCAGATACACAGATAAATTTTTGTCAGGTTTCATACTGACAATACTTTGTGACAGCAAACATTGTGTTTTTTTTGCCTGTTTATAATAAATATGCCTGAAAATAACCCGAGAGTAGGGTGGTTAATTTACATCATATATACATATTTAGATCTTCTTACAGAAAACAAAACGTTAATTTTTTTCAGACTCATTTCGTTCTTTATGCATTCAGGCATCTCATCATACATTTACGGGATATTAAAAGGATTTTTTTCAAAATAATAGAATTATTAGGTACCTCCTGAGCTTTTTCAGAATCCATCTCAATATTAGCAAAATTTCTCGATCTCGTCCAGAGTTCTCTGGATATTTCCCTGTCAACAGATTCAATTGAAGGAATGTTTTGTTCAGGGACTTCATCAGGCGTGTTCATTGGTTGTGGTTCATCAATCTAAAACAATGGAATGATAGCATCATTACCAAAATACTGCCATTATTATTTGTGTTAATTTATTTTTATTTTTTATCATAATATTTGGCAGGGAAATGTTTAATAACATCGTTATTATATTGATAAACACTGTACACCCCAACTGCAAACTTTATTAGAATATAATGGCACTCAATAACAAAATTAAGCACACACAATAAGTTGTTTGATTTGAGATGTAAATACTTAGAAATACAATACAAATAAGTACTATAGGAGAACAGAAATGTCAGAAAATTGTTTTAATAATTTGTTACCTCTTCATCGTCGCTGCTGTCACTAGATACAAGGGAACCATTCCAAGGAATCAACTCGTTCTCATCACCTGGACCAAGAGGAAGAGGCGCGTACCCTTCATAATTATTCATTTCAACGTCTTCCCCATCGCTATCAACAGCTTGTTCTATAATATTACTGCAAATCGGAGGGGTGAATTCCTCTTGCAGGTTATCCGGCGGGTCTGGTGATCCATTATTAACCATTTTAACTTGAATACAAAATCGAAAAAGGACAAAAAATCACATTCAGCAAGAAATACGATACTCTCGATCTCCGACAACAGGCAAGTTTGACAATTGGACAACGAATTTGACATTTGAAAGAATGTTGCTAGTTATATTCAATATATTTTAAAATGTAATGTATGTATGTTTACCTACCATGCTGGAGGTCCCGGGTTCGATTCCCAGGGGATGTGAAAATAAATATTAGTGATTTCACACTTAATGTTTATTTAATATTACCCTGGACCGGTGTCTAAAGCGCAGGAGTGATCACCTTGTATTCATGTAATTAATGAGCACGATAACACTGCGTCAAAACGTTGCATTGCCATATGCACCATTGGGTGCAGATAAGGGTTTAGAAGAAAAAGTATCTTGTATAGTTTTGTGTGTATTATAAAATACAGTGTAGTGTGGTTGGTATATTATAACATATATAAGCCTGCACACTGTTGTATAAAAGCGAAATGTGGACTATCGAGCAGGCAGAATGGGGTGGCTGGAGGCGTTTGAAATGAAGTGCTACAGGCGCATGTTAGGGATTCACTTGTACGGAACGAAGTATTGCAGGGTTGGAGAGTCTAGTTGCTTACTAAATAAAGTAACAAAGCAGAGATCCAATTGGAAAGACCGTAATATAAGACACGAAGGCTAGCTTCTAACGATTGACGGCTAGCTTCTAACGGAAGGCATGTGCGAAGGCACAAACTAAAATACTATTTGAACCAAATTATCTCCGATATGCGTTGTAGCCGGTGCACCGAGTTGAAGAGACTAGTGAAGGATAGAGTTGGGTGGAGACTGACCATAAGAGAAGCAAACCAATTATCACAAAGATTGTAACCCACGAAGATGTTAGGTATCTACCCCATGATGAAAAATACGTAAGTAGGTACTATTTGCTGATGAATATCTATGGATGTAGTGTTTTTGGTTTAAAATTTTCATGTCCGCTTTGACACATGACAGTTACTAAACGGGGGTTACGAGTCTTTATTGTTATTTAGTATTGTGTAAACATGAATGTGTAAAAATGAAAACAAAACCACCGTCGTCCAATTCAAGTGGAAATATTAACTCTACAAGCAGTGGTAGTAGTAAATCTCACAGTAGGAAGTCAAGTCATAGTAAAGACAGAGACAAGAAGAGATCCGGACCTTCAGGAGAATCAGGAGCTTCGAGTCAATGTGACACTCCACCGCTGACTGAAAGGGTATTTAATTAAATTACTTTTGTATTGTAAAGGTTTTTATCATCGTGTAATCTGCTATTCGTTTCAAGATGCTTTTCAAGTAGTGAGTTATTTGAATATCTTATTCCTAAAATAAATTTATCAGTTTGTGTTAATTAATTCCAGACCTCCAGACAGTAAGAATAAACGTAGATTTTCACGGCTTCTGTTTACCATTGGTAACACATTTTTTGGGTAAATCTGTGTTGATTCTTTTTTTCTTATATTTAAACATTCATCGTTGTCAAATTGTCCAATTTCATACTGAGAGTAACCAATGAAAGTTGAAATGTTGAATGAAGCTGATTCTCTCAGAAGATGGAAACAGGATGGATGAGTATATTTTGAAAGCGATTGGAATTCTTTGTAATGTACAAAAATATACAAAATCTTTGTAATGTAATCTGGAACATTGGGAATACAGTAAACCCCCCTATAGCGTTGAGGGAACTTTATATGGGGTTAATGTTTTTAAATTGTTATTTAATTTTAAATGATTCACTTCAGTCTTTTCCGATGGTTAAAATGTAAAAATTCAATTCAAAATTTATCAGACAGGAGCCGTGGCGTAGTTGGGTAGACGCTTGACTGTGAAACTGGCGTCGCGGGTTCGATTTCCGCCAATTGCAAAATGATTTCAATAAGTTTTATTTTCGGTTGGTCTGGGTATTTGTGATGTATTTTTCATATTTACCTTCCCTATCCTTACTATCCTACCTGCAGACAAGCCTCTAAAAGTATAGGCTTTGCGGGTTATTACTTTAAAAAATAAATGTTATAGGGGAGTTTACTGTAGTTAGATATTCCTATTTGGTACTGCAATGGTCTTTATTTTGGGCAAATGTGACTGAAGTTTAATAAAAATTAAAATGTAAATGTAAATACCCAGACTTCCATGGACTTCTATCGACAATAGATTTCTTCATCTAAGTTGTGTGTTTGTTGAAAATCCAATCTACATTTATTAAAAATATTTAAATTTATGTCAATCCAATTGATGCTCATTTTGATAACTATTTTTCGATATTTTTAAATATATTGACTTCATTTTGGCTTTCAGGATAGCTTGTCTCACGGAAAATATGCAGGGATCAGTCCGGAATCTGTCCAGTGTATGGCGGAGCAGGTTCTCTCGGACCAACTGTCACCAGACGTGTGTACTAACCTCGCTGAGGATGTCAGCTACAAACTGCGACAACTCATTCATGTAATATATTAATCTTCTTCTTGGTGTAAGCCTTATAGCCTGTTTTTAAGAGAGATTAGCCTCCTGCGATGTCGATTCCCAGCTATCAATTCATCTCTTTGGTGGTCTGCCCGGGATTCTGGATGATTCCATTCTCCTTACTTGCACATACCATTGTCTTCCCCACTTAATAAAATCTTCGATCTCGCATATTTCTCTTATCTTGGTTTTCATTATTCTATCTCGTAGACTCTTGCTAGATATGCTATATATATATATATATATATATATATATATATATATATATATATATACATATATACATATACACATATACACATATACACATTTACACATATACACATATACACATATACACATATACACATACACATACACATACACATATACATATACATATACATATACATATACCTATACATATACATATACAAATACATATACATATACATATACATATACATGTACATGTACATGTATATGTATATGTATATATATATATATATATATATATATATATATATATGTATATATATATATATATATATATATATATATATATACGTATATATACGTATATATATGTATATATATGTATATATATGTATATATATGTATATATATGTATATATATGTATATATATATATATATATATACACATAAATATTTACACATATATATTTACAAAATTTTTATTTTCTATGCTATGTAATGTATATATTATATTTGCAAAAGTTCAATGTTAAATTTTCCTTATGAGGTTAAATTGAAAATTGCTTCGTTGTGATCAGAATGTGATCCAGAACATCATATTTATTCACTTTCTTTAGTATTCATGCTTTTTTACGATAAAATCAACAAATTCCACTCGGGGTGGGTCATCGGTGGACATGTTTAGTGCTCATTTATAAATACTGTATTTGCTTAATAAAATACATCCCATTATATGCAACCAGATATAATTGTGAGTGTGGGTTAGGTCACTGGTCGGCTCCCCACGAGTCGTATGATCAAAGTTAACTACTCTTACTCCTTTCAAATTGAATGTGTTAAATGTTATTAATAAATTGATAATTGATTTGATTAGGAAAAGGTTTTTGAACTAAGCAATGTTCACATTGTGTACCGTAGAACAGGGCCACTTGAACTTTGATGTGTTACTTGAGCCCAGTACAAAAAAAATATTTAGATCTGTATTTGGTCCACAATAATGAACGTATAAGTGTCACCTGTCAGGGAAACAATAAATCATATGGATACGTTCATAATTGTGGACCAAATACAGATCAATTTTTTTTTACGTACTGTGCTCAAGTAACACATCAAAGTTCAAGTAGCCCCGTTCTACGGTACCTTTAGGACTGCTAATACATACATATGTATATTTACTTTTACCAGACTATTTTTTATTTTTTGGTTGAATGGAAAATATTGCTTTTTTTGCCATAAACCGACAACTGATTGCATGAAATGTTTAAAATAAATATGTAAATGTCAGTTTTCTTCATGGGATCTTAAGCCAAAAATATCTGTGATTCTGTGTAAATTATTCTGTATTGATTCTGTATTGATTATTTCAGAATGTCGCTCTTCTTGCAAGAAACACTAAAATACAGAAGATTGACGTTGATGATGTGAATACAGTGTTAAAATTGATGGATACAGAACCTGTACTCGGACCAGCCCTACCACAGTGGGTTCCCGTCGGAGACATAGAAAACCTTTGTACTACTTTGGTAAGTTTTATATTTCTTTAATTGTTATAAGTGCGGGATTACACTAGCATCTTCAAGATGGGGTCATCTGCTTCAAGCTGCTGTATTTAGGTATTCTGCGGTTTCAATTCAAAAATCTTATCTGCACACTCGACAGCAGCTGTCAATTATAGTTTCTTAAACTCTAGTGTGTGCAAAATCGAAAAAAACTGAGGAGAATATCGTACATCAAAGACCACATTATTTTTTTTATGTGATGTAAAAAAATATTTTGGGTAAATAAAATGCAGCTGTGTTTTTTTATTATTTTAAATTGTAGATACCACTTTTCTTCATAAGGACAGCAAAAACATTTACAATATTTTTTTGCTGTCTCGGCATCTGCTGTTTGTCCATTGTTCTTCAAAAATAATTTAGTTTACCATTCTTAATATTTTATATCAAATGTATATTTATTCCTTTAGGATCCAGTGGATGAGGTGATGACAGTTGCAACCTTACAGCAGTCATTTGTGACCGTAACTCCTCCTACATTGTCCGCTGTATGGATTACGGACAACAAGAACTTATCAGGAAATAACACAATCAGTTTAACATTGCAAAATTACTATAGCAAAATGTCCAAAGGTTTGTTTTTTGTTTTTTATAGAAATTTGTTAAATATAAATACTGATTAAATAAAACTCATTAGTGTATCATATTCGGTTATAACGAATGATGTCCTGGTGTCGATTCCCATGTGAAAATGTGAAAGTAAAAATGTTATATTTTTTTCTAATAGTTAATACATATTATTTTAGCTGTTTTAAGTAACAATAAGCATCTTGTCAGAGTTGCTCTGAATGACTTGAGTACCGACACCCACATTGGTCCGATCGTGCCCAACTTCCTGAATCTCGCGATATTAGTGCTGAGTGAAGAGTCCATACCTGTGCTAGCACCAACCGCACATCAGATACTGTATAACCAAGCACTAACCATGCTAGAAGCCCTGCTCATTAACCCGTGTTGTGCGGACACTGATGTCACATTGCAGGTACAAATATTGATTAATCAATTAGATAAAGTTTAGCGATTAGTAGATAGTGTATTTGGCTACCATGCATGAGGTTTGAGCCGCAATTCTTGGGGGGGGGGGGGTCAAAATACATACATGTACATATATAAAATTTTCACTCAAATATTCTATATTATCCCAGACTGCTACCATAAGCGCAAGTCTGATCAACTTACCTTCATGAAATAATTATTAATTTAACAGTGACTTGTTGGGTGCAGATGAAAGTCAAAAGAAGGGCAATTACTATATTATTTTAAAAAGTTATTTAAAAATTTATTTTTATTTTTCCAATAAACTTATACTCAACTTGAATTTAAATTCAAATAAATTCTCTAAAAATAGCTCTTAAAAAATTAAGAAGTGCATAAAAATGTCACTGATTTTTCTCTGCTTTTTAAAAAATTCTGCTTACTTGGATTATGAGTGAAAAATAGTAAATATAATGATTTCTTAAAATATTTAAAAGAAAAATTAAGACATTTCATAAACCAACATTTGTTTTTTTACTGGAGGTTACTATGTATCAATTACAATTGCTAGTCAGCATGCTGATGCAATACGAATTCTTAGGCAAAATATGTTGAATAATATTCATGTTTATTTATTGTGACTCAGTCTGGTTAGAGTTATGTGTAAATTTTTACATATTTATTACTGGATGTTGATTTGGCATTAGCTTTAATCAACAATAAAATGTAAGTTCAAAATATGTATCATATTATTCAATACATACATGGATGTATGAAAAAGAGAAGATTTTTATGCTATGCTATTAACTTTTTATTTTAGAAATGAACAGTTTTACACTTTTTTCATCCCCTCTAAATAAGGAAGGTGATAATAAAATTACAGCACACACTAAATGAAATATTTAGTATTGTAGGCTCCATTGTTTAGTATCATTGGCTTACTCTGTAAAGTGTCTAACTCCATCTGGGCTTACATTACAGGGGAGACTACAAGCAGTTTTTTTAAATTATCAAACCATCAAACGGAACCTATATTTGAAAAATAACACTTTATTGTATTCCTACATACATATGGAACACAACAAAGTGTATTCTTGGAGTTTCATGCATTTTAAGCCAAATTGTCTTTAAGACAAGTTATTTTGGATATTGATATATTTTTAAGCTTAAAATCTATTATTGTTACAGCTGCAGCGGTTATTTCCCATTTTGGTATCTAATGTTTTGTCCAAAAGTACATTATCGGAGCAGATGTGTCGGATAATGTCTGCTATTACTGAAATCTGGCCTCAGTTAGCTCATATAGGTAATGTATAATACATTAAACTTAAAATTAATATAATTTTATTGACATTTTCAATTTCACCTGACAAAAGACTGAGGATTAAAATGTCAAACATTAGCATATACAAACACATTAGAAGAACCGGGTTTGATTCCTGTAGTTATATATTTTTTTCTATGATATATATAAACGGGTTTATATTAGCACGGTGTTTTTCTCTCATTTGTAAAATATTATTTTATTTTAACGATTATCTTGGTTTTCAGGTAGAAGTATCGTACTGGATTATCTCTCGCAAGGAGTAGAAGAAAGAATGTCAGCCCAACTGGTGACTTGTCTCGCTGCTCTCGGAAGACAAGCTCTGGTGGATGGTCTTCTTCCACATATTCAAATTGCGATATTGAATGGAGATAGTATTAAAATAATATGCCCTAGGATGTATGAAGCTTTGCTGGTAAGATGACTGTTACTTTAATTTATTTAAAAATAGTTTTTAATATAATAATTAAGAGGGTAAACATAAGTGTTCTAGCCTTAAATTACTTGACGACTGACTGTCACTTTTGGCTAGCAGATTACTTTTAAGTTCCCTTGATTTTGCACCAATACTTTTTCTATGTATTACTTCCCTTTATTCTAATATTACCACAATAGTTATTTGGTATTTTGACAAATGATTGTGTATATTTCTTTTATTTCAAATTTGCAGAATGCTGCGCATGTTTTTGTGAAACCGTACCTGAATAAATTTACCCCCGAAATGGCCAACATTGATGCAATTTTGTATGAAATATTGGGAGATGCGTTAATTCCACATAGGGTTCATTGTCTTTGCCCAGGTAACATTAATTACTTTAAATATATTTGATTTTACGTTGAATAATTTACAACATAAACCTTTTCCATTTTAATGTCTCTTTGGAAAGTTAGATTACTCCTCCTATAACAGATGCGTTTAAGGACTTGTTATGTTATGATTAGTGTCTGTATATTAATTATGATTTTGATTATTTGTTGACTTTTCTTGATGAAATAGATCATAGATTCTCAAATATAATATTTTTCAAAACCTCATTTTTCATTCTTGTTGGGAGGGAGATTTCTACTTGAATTTACTATTAGTTTCATTAATTGATTCGGCAGCCACTTTGTGGTAAAATCTATCAATTTTTAATTTAAGTAAATTCCACTATTTAAATGTTGTATTTACTAAGTAAAACTTGAATTATTATACGTTCACAGAACTTTTCAGATCTTTCAGGACTTCAAATTTTCAGGACACCATTGTCAATAATAGTATCGTGACAAGTAGTATCAGGAAAAATGGCGACCCAAGTTTCAAAATTTCATGTTTCAAAATTTCAGAAAAAATTGAAGAGCCGCCACCAATACCCAAGGAAGATTTAGATGAAGAAAGTCCATACTCGCCTCCAAAAGTTGTGAAGAAAAAACCTAAATGTCGAGCGTTGCAATATTTCCCTATCAAAAAGGAAGAAAACCTCTTCCGTGAAAGCGTGTTTGACATTTCAAATAACTTCCAGAGGAATACTTCCCGCAACATCTATTTCAATTTTGCCGGCTGCCGTCCGCTGCAGACTCGACCTCGTAGCTTCGTGAAGGTGGAATCTCCGTATCTTCACGCATTTCCCAATGGCAACAGATACACCTTGGATAGAAAGAGCAAGGTTGTAGTGGCTAATGGGTTATTAGTGAGGTTTATGTACAAATTACCCAATCAAATTAAATATGCTCCTCGGTTAAAAGATTATGTTTTATGAATTTGATTAAAAGATAAAGAAAAAAAGTTAAAAATATCATTTGTTTTATTCACTTTTAGTTTTATTATCCATGCATAAAAGGTTTACGCCCACTCCTTTCAAGAACGTCATAAATAAAAAATCGTCAATTTTCAGTTGTGCGTATTTTCGGAATGCCCAGAAAATATACTATATCCCAGCAAAAGAGGCACATTTTAAACTTAATATTTACCCGCTGCAGGGCAGAAAGTGTTGTTTTTGCATTTTAAAGAAAAGGTATTGTTTAATTATTTCTTAAATACTAAATATTTTTTAAATGGAAAAAATTTTTTAAGGTTTTACCTAAAAGATCTGTTGCACAGTAGAAAGTTCAATAAGTGGCTTGATATTTATTTTGAAAACATTGTATTATATTTTTAAACTTTTAAAACTCCTGAAAAATCAAGTTTTTTGATTTATGACATTCTTGAAAGGAGTGAGCGATATGTTCTTTGCAAATAATGTTTTTTTTTAAGGTTCATATCATAAAATGAAGTGGTATAACATAACAACACAGCAAAGATTAAATTTTACATTTGTTAACACTTAAATCTATCCTGAGATTATATGGAGGTTAGTGACTAGCCAATGAGTAAAATTCACATTCGGAGTTTGTACACGTTTTTGAAGCCGCTGCGTAGTATTTTCACACACAACACACCTTCGATACACCGACTGCCTTTTTGAATAAAGGATTTGTGGAATGTCTGACAAAAAATGTCTTTCAGTTAATCTCAGAGGATAGTCACCACCTTGTCTGGTTCTTGAAACAGACTCTGGTCTATGATATTTTTGGAGAGTTGTCGTACAACTTCTAAGTGGTCAGTCAGTCAGGCATTCATTTTTTTGCTAAAGACTTAAACATCGCATGCGCACTCCCAGATCCTTTGATAGTTATTCATCTATATTATTAACAGGAATTTCAGTTTGTACTCCACAATAAATCAAATTTTAAAACAAAACCAATGGCACCATCGGACACTACAGAACAAACAATTTGATTCCAAATTTTTGTTCTAAGTGGAAGTCAGTCAAGCATTTTTTTTTGTTAGCCTTTTTAAATTTTTTTTTACTGATTTTTTTTTTACAAAATACATATTTAAATAATACAAAATAGTTGGTAAATATACAATACATTTCAAATATACCGTTTTTACCTCTCTAATAAATTAGATACTTGTATTCGTTTTACAATATTTTTTTTATAAACAAAGTAAATTAAATTAAAATTAAAAATAAACAAAGTAAATAAAAAAAATAAAATATTCTTTGGTATGGAGTCTAGGTAGGGGTGAGTCGTATATGTTTTTTTATTTTAGTTTTAAAGGTTTGATAATTTTTTATAGATTTTAGGTTTTCCGGAAGTTTATTTAAAAAAAATTACCAACGTATGTATAATGGTTTAACGTCGCATGCGCATTTATTAACACTACTTAAAAATCGCATGTGCATTTATTACCAGCACTTCAATTGTGCGAAACGCAAATGTTTTTATACCATTTATTGGTTTTAGGGACGCATTTTACAAAGGTAATCATCATGTCCAACCTGTCCACAGAGCCCATGTGCTTGTTGTAACTAACCACACAGGATGGTTTCATAGTAGCGGCTTTTGTTTTGTAATCCACTTTACCGGTTTCTAT
Organism: Brachycentrus maculatus; assembly: GCF_059751285.1. NCBI lineage: Eukaryota > Metazoa > Arthropoda > Insecta > Trichoptera > Brachycentridae > Brachycentrus > Brachycentrus maculatus. The sequence goes on from NW_028281127.1 coordinate 1,369,373, forward strand.
TGCTGGTGCATCCTGTGCACATTAACTGTTAACTGTGTAACATGTGCACATCTCTCTTATCATGACATTTTATGGCAAGTAAGTATCCGGAAGCCATCGATTTCGTTTGGCCTTTTTGCAGGTTTCCGAGTTTTGGAACGTTTTTTTAACCATTCCACAGGCATTAGTTTTTTGTTCGGGCAAATATAATATTTGAATGAAGCTGGACTAGTGTACTAATTGTCTGTATAATTAGAATGACCTATTTTGAAATAATCACCTAATAAAGACAACTACTTTTCCCGAAACTCCCAGATCCGTCGATAATAATTTATCTTTATTATTAACAAGAATTTCAGTTTGTACTCCACAATAAATCAAATTTTTTAATCAAAACCGCTGTCACCATCGCACAGAACAAACAATTTAATTCCAAATTTTTGTCTTTTCTGTGGTATATACTGCTTTATACGTAAATTACCTTTAAATAATACTAATGACTCATTGATACAAAGATTTTTAAATTGATACAAAAAACTCTTCAAATTATCACACACTGAATCAACAACGTCTCTTATTTTATATGTTGTATCATCTTTAGGTTGTTTTGTGTTATCGGAAAAGTGCAACATGCGGAAAATAGACAAAGACATGCCAAAAATTGGTTAAGATATAAAATTATCTGTTGTCCAATAACAGCTAATTCTGATTTTCTTACTCCTAAGCATGAGCATTGTTAGTTTCCAAGAATATGTATAATTCATCAGCATTAATGGAATTCCATTTATTCATTCTTGAATTGCTGAGTGTCGCTCATAGAAAAATCAAAATAAACGTCTATAATATACTGTTCCACCTCTTCATACTCCAGTATTGAAATAATAAATTTGTAGGGTTCAATTAACGAAAAAACACTTATGTGCTAATGAGATACACTATAGTTTACAAATAAACTGCATTATAAATAAAACCATACCGTAAATAATATGTATAATGTAATGAGTTAGTTCTCAAAAAACAAGCAGCGCTAGCGCAATATAATAACAATAACGAAACATATACTAGAAATCAAATACACGTACCAACACGTACGGCTCGGTGACGATGTAACAGTGTGTGTGTGCTGGATTGCTGTGTTGGCAACTCAACTACTTCAAAATATACTACAGTGACGTGAAAAATATGCCAGAAATATGCTAAATTACTTTTTAAAATGCCTAAAAAGCCAAAATAAATTTAGCTTAGTATTTATTGAGAAATAAAATATCAATATCTTCATCTTCATTACAGCAGCTGATGTGGAAGGTTAAGAGACAGAGTCGTAACTCTTTGGTCCCAATAGAACGTAGCACTTCGTCAGGAACAGTGTAAGAATAACAGGACTTTCCTGCTCTCTTTAGGCCAAATCTGACGTACAAAAAGGCATTCAGGGTTCTCACCGCCAAACCATTTGGCTAAATACGCGTTCGATGTCCGCATTTGAATGCGGTAATATTAAAAGAGACTGCAAACTGACATAAATCACTAAAGGGGTTATTATTAGCTGCATCTTTATATTGTATGACTTCATTCCAAAACTCTACAGTAGAAGTCAAGGATTTCCATTTAATGTGAATAATGTTTCTGCATTGAGACACCAGTTTTTCAATAAAAGGGTTCATTTAGTCGGAACTCTTGGGCTATTTTTACCATGGGTGGTTTTACTAATTTTAAAGTCTCTTGGACTAAAAACATGGATATCTTCTGAAGAGTTTCCCAATTAAGTGATAATCGAATGTACAATGTATGATAATCTCGAACTTACAGAACGTAAGTTCTGTCACAAGTTTCAGTGTGAAGTTACTACAACGTTGACGTAAATGGCTTACTACATCAGGCTCAAGATTGTACTCTTGTTTTATTCTCATGTATGGTTTAAGGCGGAGACTGACCGGAGCATTTCATCGTAACGTAACATGTTACGATGCGAGCATTCAGGCAGTCAGTACACCGAGCCGAGCTGCTTGCCGCTCGTTCCAAATGCTCCATCCGAAGTCGGATGCAATTTTAGGTTTGTACAGGGTTGCCAATCTGTGGGAAATTCCCCAAACTGCGGGGAATTTGTGGGGATTGGCACTATGTGGAGAAAATAATCTTTTAATACTTCACTAATTGCTTGGCTGACTTCTTTAACTATAAACCCAATTCGTTGCCTCGAAATTTTGAAAAGGTATTGTAAACTACTATAAGAATCTCCTGTAGCGTAAAAACGAAGTGTAACCGCTAATCTCTCCGTGACAGATATTGCTTTTCTGTAATTTGTATCATGTTTACCCACTATTGGTCCAATTAAATTCACTAGTAGTTCGAAATCGGTTGGAGATACGCGCACAAAGTTTTTATATTGGCCAGTAAACATTTGATTTTTCAATAAAGACATCAACAGTAAAACACCACTAACGTTTCTCCTTTTGTACAAGTTTGAAATCCAGTAACGTTTATTTTTTTTCTTCATTTGGAGTAAGCAGTAATTTATAAAAATCACAGAACCAAGAATCACGTCTTCGTCGTCCGACATTTTAACTACAGTACGAATGCAACGTTGCAAAGATTCATAGAGATTTTGGGTTGATTCAGATTTTCAGATTTTTTGATGTGACATATGGCACACTGAGCACAAGGCCACTAGCGAGCACTGATCACGGTCAGTCAGCAATGCCGTAACGTCATAACGTAACATGCTCGCCGCGAGCGATGTTACAATGTTTTGTTACGACGAAATGCTCCGGTCAGTCTCCACCTTCAGGATCTAAATATCTTTCTATGTTTTCTGTTATGATGTCGACCCTCACCATTGGATTCAGAATACGTCGACCTATCGATTCCACAAAGCCAATTAGTTCATTGTAGTTTGGTTGGGTCAACATTATTACTTTCAAACATCTTGTTGCCATTTGAACTTCCTGTAAGATAGGATTTATGTATGATAAAAATAAATGATTTGATCATTGCACGTTTGGTATAATATTTCTGCCGTATAGCAGTTTTCATCTCGCCTGGCAACTTCAGAGTTTTTAATTCTATCCATTGGTCTAGAATACGACAGACCACTGGTTCTATTGATATCCAACGGGTATTGCACAGTTGTGAAATTGTCAAAGGAATGGAGCCACGGTTGATCGTTTGAAACATATTTCTGTAAAAGAGTCTTCGATTTGAAGAATGGCTACACCAATTATAAGTTTCTCTAATAAGAAATTCAACATTTCGTGGTAGAGTTTTGGCTGAAGCATGTGACATAGCCAACTGTAAAGAGTGGCATTGCAGCGGATTAACATTAAATTATCGTTACTAGTTGCATTTTTTAACAACGCGTGCAAAAAAAATCTGACCAATATGTATACATAATCTATTTATCAATTTTCAAAATATCAGATAAAGTGAGTTTTGAGGACAGTACTGATATTTATTACTATTTTTTAATATAAGTTAAAATGTAAGTATGACAGCATGATAAAGAAAAGGGATATTTGGATCAGTAACATTTTTCTGAATTTATGAAATTTTTTAAGCGTGATTTAATTCTACAATATTCATTTATTTTACTCCCCCCCCCTGGGAATCGAACCCTGGACCTCCAGTACGGTAGCCGAGCGTGTTGACCATTACATTAAGGAGGCGGACAAATATAAGTGATGTTTTCACTCTAATATTTATTCAATATTACCTTGGACTGGTACCTGAAGCGGAGGGCTGATCACCTTTCCATCATGTGTTAGGGATCAAGATAACACTGCGTTTATATGTTGCAGAGTCCTATGCACCATTGGAGTGCAGATAAGGGTTTGAAGAAGAAGACTCATATTCAAAATATTGGATTCGAATGGACTTCTAAAATTTGTTTGTGCGTTCTGAGGTGACTTTTGAGATTGGATTTTTCTATAAACGCTTTCCTGCAAAATTGGCAAATATGGGGCTTTTCACCCGTATGGATCATTCGATGCTTTTTCAGAACGCTCGACGTCATGAAGGAACTGGTACAGAACTCGCAGCGGTAAGGTCTCTCGCCCGTATGTTGCCGCATGTGGTTGTTTAGGTGATTACTGGACTTGTAACTTTTACCACACTGGCTACACTGGAATGGTTTTAATTGTGAATGCCATTTTGTGTGGTTTTCCAGTTCTTTCTGGCTCCTGAACTTCTTATTGCAGTGGGGACATTCAAAGCCTTTTATGCTCGTCACTCTTAGCAGATGTTCCCGGAGCGTTTCGCTGTTTTTAAATGTTTTTCCACAGTGATTACATACCATTGATTGTACTTTGCTATGCATTCTAAATTGGTGACTCTGAAATATATAAAAAGATTTATCACTTAATGCTTTTGAATGAGCAGTGATCATGGACGGCGCACATGTCGTAGCGCGCCAACCCAAGCACTGCTTGTAATTTTCAACTTATTTGCGTTACATTAGATAAACAACCAAATTGAGTTTACCAGCTGCCACTTGAGGCTTTTTACTAGAAATTCTTTGATAAATGCATAGATATTTGATTTTTTTTAGTATTATAGTAATACTTGTTTTATTTTGTAAGTTTTTCTGCATTATGGCTTCTGTTTTGGTTTTTGAACTGGACTTTTAAATTAAGTAGTTAAATTTTTAAATCAAATTTTGTGAAAAAGAACCACAGTTTGAATAAAATAAAAATATCAATATTTATAAACAGGGTTATATGGGTTGGCTGAAGCCTTTTTTTGGTTATAGAACTCGAAATATTTGAGAAAATATCAATTTGTTTTTTAAACAACATAGTGAAAAAAAATTTGAATTATATTGTAACGCTATACGCTAAATGCAGAATGCATAACTTCTCAAGTAATAAGATATAAATGAAATTTCAAAACATTGCTCAGTCAGTAAAACACGAAATTAGCCGATAAATGATTTATTTGTGTTGTATCATTAAAAGACAGTGTTGGTAGTCCAAATCCTGACACAAATTGGAAATATTTTAGAAATAATCACTACGTCCGAAATGTAGAGCCAAACGCTATCTGACTTAGTATTTTATGGCCCCACAGTTGGGGTGGTACGCACGGAGAGGTTAAGATTTTTTGTACCATTTAAACATACTACCTAATGATATTAAGAAATATGAGTGTGTTTAAAGGATAATAATATATTTTTGTTTTTAACTGCTGCAGTGACCATTGAGGCATAAAAGGCTTGTTGAAAAACCTTATCCACAGAAAGAATTTAATAAATTGTATGGATGCAAACATTGTAAAAAAGATTTATACAAAGGGTTAAGGTTGTATCGTTTAAATGTAACAAAACGTAATTTATATTTGAAGCACTAACTTTGTGATTTTCCATTTTATAATTAAAATGTAACTTTGTTTTAAAATAACTATAAATATTTTATTATAACTTAATTATAATGTCTACCGGTAGACATTATAATTAAGTTATAATAAAATATTTATAGTAATTGTAAAAAAATGTGTTTTTGATACTATATACACACATAAAAATACTACTACATATTACTACTACTGACCCTTGTCTGCACCCAGTGGTGCATAGGGCACTGCATCAAATTGATGCAATGTTTATTTGATCATTTATTATATGCAGATGATCGGTCCTGCGCTTCAGGTACCGGTCCAAAGTAATAATAAATAAAAAGTAGTGTAAAAAAACACATATTTATTTTGACCCCCCCTGAGAATTGGACCCGGAAACCCCAGTACGATGGCCAAATGTGCTAACCACTGCACTACGGAGGTGGACAAAATACTACTTACAGTTAATCCTGTGTGAAATTTAAATGTTATACCACACGAGTGACAAACATATTTCCTAACATCTGAATGGCATCTCAAATGAAGAACTAAAGATCTTTTATATGTGAATCTGAAAGCGCAAAACATAAGACATTAAGACATAATAGACATCACACTACATAATAAATAAAATGCCGAAATACCGACATTGTCAAATTGGTGCCTGTACCTAGTAGTTGGTGTTTTATTTCTTATATAATATGCAATTCCACAAGGATTTCCTAATATTTATTAGTAGAAAAATGAAATCTTTTAAGATCATTGCAATATTCTCTATATTTTATTCATCGCGAGCAGACCAATAAGGTGGAGACTGACTGGAGCATTTTGTCATAACATAATGTCGTAACATTGCTCGCGGCGAGCATCAGCGAGCATCCAAAACTATGGATGGAGCGATTGGCTCGCTGTACTGACTGCCTGAATGCTCGCATCGTAACATGTTACGTTACGACGAAATGCTACGGTCAGTTTTCACCCTTAAATCTGAAAAGGAAATTTCTACACCTGCTATGAAAACGACTGCACCGACAGGCCAACCCTCTACGCTCTATACCTGCTCCTAAACCCAAAGTCCCAAGGAGGAATACCAAGCAAACCTAAGCTACTAATTATCGATTAAGTACTGTAGTTTAAGAGAGCCCATCCACGCTATGCATATTATCTTTAGTCAGGAAATACATAAAATAAAAGGTAAATAAAATTATAATTACCGTTTGCCGCATGTATCACATTCATTCGGTTTGCTTCCAGTATGTATGAGTTTGTGCGCTCTCCAGTTTTTAATGTTCATAAATTCCTTGTGACACACTTTGCAGACACCCGGGCTTTTGCCTAAATGCTGTCTTCTCACATGGAATTCCAGCCCATCAAGTTTTGTAAACCTTTTAGTGCATGTCCAGCACCTAATTTTTATAATAGCGTCGCTTGGCTGATGAGTGTATCTAAAAAATAAATTGGTACTAAATAAAGCATAGAAATCAGACTGCCATACTGATTTCAGGATAGGTATCTCCATATTAAGCAAGTGGGTAACAGAATACATACTTGTTTGACTCCCCTGTTCGCAATATTATAACTTTTTTATATTACAGACTAATAATGATTGCTTACATAAATCTTTGTCTTAGGAAGTAGTAGTTTTAAGATTCCATATTTTCGGAAGTTATATCTATTTTCAAATATAATCTGGATTACTTTAATAATTGTTTTTTTTTTAAAGAAGACACACAAAATGCAAGGTATTTTTCACAAATTTATATGATTTGTGAATGCATTTTTACAACAAACAACAAGTTTTTTGGCATCATAATAAAAAAATAAGAGGAGCATCTATAGCCTAAGCTTAAAGAAGCGTCATGTGTGTATGTCTGTGCGTTATAAGTAATTTCGTGATTAATATTGTCATGCTTATTTTAAGATAGTAAATAAAGCGAATCCGCCAAAAGAGTAAAATATTATTATATTTTAATGTATATGATTTTTTTTACCTGTGACATAAGAAGTCTGCCCAATCAAACCCCTTGAAATCACATATTTTGCATGTCAAATGATTGCAAAGTTTATGGTTATTTAAGTGATGGTTTAGATTATCTAAAGTAATGAGTTCTTCTGGACATAAACCTGGAGAATAAATTCTTTATTACAATACATACATGCAAATTGGATCGAGTGGTGAGGATAGCAGCGGACAGCAGCATAAGAGGTAGCAGACCCCCAGGAAGACCACCTAAACGATGGAAAGATAGCTGGTCTTCCATCACCCAGGAGCGGAATGACAGGACATAGTCCTATATAAAGAGGAAGAAGAAGAACATGCAAATCATAAAGAGTGTGATTAAAGTGTTACTAACACCAATGATATATTATATTTAAATATAACACAAGGCGATCGGAAGTAGTATTAAGTGCTCATGGTCTCTAACAGTAATGAGTGACAAAAACAGTATATGGCCAGCAGTATACTGTCCACTCATATTTTTTATGTTTGTTTTTATATAATGTCATTTTTTCAGTACATACTCCGCCCACTACCCTTATGTGCAAAAGATTTCGGTACCCATATTTTTTTGGTTTTGTTTTGAATGTCATTCCTTTAGTATTTACTCAACGCCTAATACTATTGCTTCTTTGTAATTTTTAATAAATATTATTTGGAGAAAAATGATTTTTAGATAAGGTATTATTCTTTATAATCCAAGTATTTCATTCACATTATCTAATAATTTTGTACATTCAAAGTATTGTATGATAGTACAAAATAAATAGAACAAATAAATAATATAGATAGTACAAATAAAAAAATCATAAAAACCTTCCTTACCGCACAAATGAGTGTGTAATTCTTGAGTACTATTTTCATATTTTTCACATTTTATTATATTCTGCCTTTTATTTTTGGAGCACAATTTTTTGTGTTTTTTTAATGAGCTTGAGTATGCTGTAATAATTATTATACTTAAAATATATGAAGAATAAAAAACTTTGTAGAACCTCCATTATCCAGACTATTATCTGAATTCAAGACAACTTATCGTATTTATGGACTATAAGATGCACTTTTTTCTTTAAAAGATTGCCACCAAAATTCAGATGCATCTTATTCTCAAAATTGATATAAAAATGTCCAGTGTTTGATTTAAAATTTATGCCAGTCATAAAAAGGGCCACATATTTGATTCCGCGGGAAACCTATCTCTATCTGATAACATTGTAGTAATGGGAATTGTACAATAAAAAATATAGTCCACCACACAACACCACATGTGTATTTGTAGTACACAAAAACACACAACAATTGTGTAAAGGTGGAGACTGACTGGAGCATTTCGTCGTAACATCACTCGCGGCGAGCATCACCGAGCATCCGAAACTATGGATGGAGCGCTCGGCTCGGTGTACTAACTGCCTGAATGCTCGCATCGTAACGTGTTACGTTACGACAAAATGCTCCGGTCAGTCTCCACCTTAATGCAATATTTTCTGAGGTGATCTCCCCCACTCCGACAAGGATAACACAAGAGCCTTAAAATTCAGGGGATTTGAGAGGTCAATCGGTTTCATAAACTAAGATTTTATTTAGTTGCCTTTGCAATTATGTAATAGTATAAATGGTAAAAATTTCATTAAAAAAATGCTTAAAAGTTAAGGTGCGTCTTGTATGTGTCTCAATAGTACATTATTTGATTCAGTAGCTTCAAAAAAGACAGCTGGTTTTAAAGACTCTAAATTTAATTACATCATATAATGAACATATTGCTCACTCCTTTCAAGTACACCATAGATCAATAATCGACAATTTTCAGTTGTGCTTGTTTTCGGAATGTCCCGAAAATGAACTGTATCCCAGCAAAAGAGGCATATTTTTAACTTAATATTTACCCGCTACAGGGTAGAAAATGTTGTTTTTGCATTTTGAAAAAAAGGTATTGTTTAATTATTTTTTTAAACATACTAAATATTTTTCAAATGGAGAAAAACCTTCAGGTTTTACCTAAAAAGACCTGTTGCACAGTAAAAAGTGGCTTGATATTTATTTTTAATGCATTGTGTTATATTTTTGGACTTAAAAAACGTTCCTCTGAAAAATCAAGTTTTTTGATTTATGACGTTCTTGAAAGGAGTGAGCAATATATAAGAAGTTTCCTTTTAAAATATTTATTCTCTTTCGTTTATGTAGATTTATTTATTATCCTGACAATGTAAATTTCTAATTAGTCCCATAAAGGAGGTTGTATTGTATTTACTAAGGTAAACAAATACTTACTGAAGGTTTTATCACAAAAAGTACACTTTTTGTTTTTATCTGGTAGTTGTTCTTTTGATTTCTCTATATTTTTATACTTCTTGTCATCTAATTTTGTAGAATTTTCTAAACTATATGCATCATCAATTATTTCATTAGATGATTCCCACTCACCCACGTCTGAATCTTCATTCTCCAATAATTTTATCAGATCAGTCTTTTCTTCATTATTAATATCATTAGCTTGTTCGGTGACATTTTTCTAAAAAAATAATTTATTATTCATTGACAGATTTATTATGCATGAAATATTTGAATAAACTAACTAATAAAATAGTTAATTAATAATAATCTATTCTTTACCGTGGTTGATGAAATGTATGATTTGAACAAGGCCTCGGATTCTAAGCATCGAATTCGAAAGTTGTTGAAAGTTTTCAATAATTCCGTGCAATCGCAACATAGCTTATGAGGAAGTAAATCAGATTCTAATACCTGCAAATAGAACCACTTTGAGGAATCGGTTGAAAAACAGTAAATTATAAAGACAATATTTGATTTTCAAAGTACCTCTAAGTTTGTACAAGTCTTAAATATTTCAGACAAGCACTGTGTAAATAATGGATTAAAAAAACTCGATTTTGAAGTCATGCACGCACGACAAGTATTGTTGAAATCCATTTAATACTATTTTAACTCTTCGTCTACTTGTGTAGTACTAAAAATATTTATAATAAACTATTTATTTATCTCATATGTATGGTAAACATTTTGACAGCAGCTGAATTTGTTAGTAATTTATCTATGGATTTTAACTGCGTTCATATATGCACACCGCTCGTCAAATGATCATTGTAGATTGTATACCTACCTTAAATGAAATTATAACCCAATGGAAGGAAATCCTTACTTTTCAAGCCTAAACTTTATCCCCCTAGACGGAAAATTTGTTTTTGACCATGTAATACGTTTTAAAGATAAATTTATCCAAGTGTAACCGATGTATTTGATCAAAACTGATGAGTATGATGGTTTCTGAAACTCGAAAAAATAATTTAGAGAAATAATTTTGATAGTACACACATGCCGCGAATGGTAATTTTTTGTATTATTTAAATTACGAATTCCATAAAATGGTTGGCATTAAAAATTAGCATATATATTTTCCTTAATTATCATAAGGGTTGTTGACATTAATATTCTCAAATATCCAAATAAAATCAAATTCATATAAGCAAGTTTTAAGCAATCCGACTGAAAAGTCTATAACATTTGCACAAATATTTTTACAGTATGCATTCATTTCAACTCATTTTAGAATTAATTGACGACCATTCAATTGTGACAACTTTTCGGTTTTAAATGCTAATACTTTTTCAAGAAAATAGTGTAGAAATAAGTTAATTACAATACATTTATCGTATTTCTACCACATTTATAAATATTAATTTACTGTCATTTTGCTACCATTCTCTTGTTTACCTGAGTCATGAAAAGTAATTAAAATTAAAAAAATCGAATTAATTTAGTAGGTATATATATATATATATATATATATATATATATATATATATATATATATATATATATACACAAATATATTTAAATATATATATATATATATATATATATATATATATATATATATATATATATATATATATATATATATATATATATATATATATATATATATATATATATATATATATACAAATAGTCTTAAATTCTTGAAAACACAATATTTGTAAGTGATATACCTTCTACTAGAATAAGATTTGGATGTTATTTTAGATGGAAAGCAATAATTAAAACAATGAATACATTTAATATTTTTTTATTTGGGATAACATCCACCGATAAACATCCAGCATTACATTGATATGATAAAATTTAAACTAGTTTTTTTTCATATTGAACACATTAAAAACTTTATATAGTTAAACACAAATATTTTTTAATATGACACCCATAACAATAATTGACAGGAAAAGCTTCCCATTACAATAATAATCATATAGTTTTCTATTTACCATATATGGAAGGAAAGACCAGACTGAAAAAAATTACAACAATAATGGGGATAAATTCAACAACACTGTTTCAATGACGAACCTCTGAGCAATTCTGTCACTAAATAATCCAAACGTAAAACAGCTCTTTCAAACGAACGTTACAACAAATGATTCGTACGTACTTCTTTTGACTTTTCTTTATATATTATCTGTCATTGAATGTTAATTTGAATGAGTATTTGTCCCTTAAATATATTGATTAATTGTTTAGCTAGATACATTCGAACACCTTTAACAGAAGAAATCGTAAACGCAATTCCCAAGCAAAGATGAGTAGGGTAGACTGGGTACGGTTGAAACAAAGGACGGTTGAAACAGAGCAAATATCTTGCAAACCGTAAGCGGTAGGGTGAAGGGTCCAAGGGACGAACAAAGCGGACAACAAGTTCAAACACGAATATCAGTGTTGCATCGCTCGCCGCACGGTGCAGTTGCTTGTAGGAGGTCCTATTGTATTTTGATAACCAAAAGTAAGTATTTTTGTTCTGAGAATTTTCCTTTTATTACGGTTTCTATTGAAACGATATTATTGAGTATGATTTCGTGTTTGAAATGATGCTTGTAGAACACGATATAGTGATTAGTTTTAATGTGCCATTATTGTTAACATTACTTTTTTCTGTTTTCCACCTAAAGGAGGGGTTGGGGACGGTTGAAACATTTTTTGTGGGTACGGTTGAAACAACATATTTTTTCAGTTTTCCTGTTTTCTAGATGCCGAGAGTACGCGCAAGAAAGACTTCGAGAGGGAAGGTCGACTTGTCGAGGTATACATACGCTTATGAGGAGGTTAAAGCAGGAGATTCACTGCGAAAAGCGGCGGAGAAGCATGGATTAAACCACTGTTCGCTCATTAGATATATACAAAAGCGAGATGCACCTGGTGAAGAAGAAAATGGGATGTGAACCCAAAAACGAAGTTTTTAATAAAGAACAGGAGCAGGAGCTTGCAAAATACTTGCTACTAAAAAAAAAACAGAGAAAGAAGAGATAAGAAAAGAGCATGAAATAAAAACGAGCATGAAACGGATGAAAACTAAGTAAGTCAAGAAAAGATTGGATGGAGGAAAAAGTAGAAGGATCGTTAAAGGAAAAAATAATCATAATACGCAACAGGAATCATCATCAAAAGAAGACGAGTGCTATTGTCTTGTTTGTCTGTCACTGTATTCAGAGAGCAGATCCGGTGAAAAGTGGATACAGTGCACCACTTGTAAACTGTGGGCTCAAGAAGACTGTACAAAAGGTGGTCTTAGCTATGTTCGCCACAATTGCGACTCGGAATGATCCCAAAGCTAGATTTTCGCTTGATTTATGACCAATCAAAATGAAAGAAGTGTTTCCTTTTAGTTTATTCACAGATCATTTTCGTTCGATTTGTTTTTTTTAAATGCCATTGTTTTTAGTTGTTTTTGTTCATTACATATCTGTAGACTGATTAATATTGTCATGCGGTGCCATAATTATTTATAAAACAAAAATAAATAATGAATAAAACGTCTTACAATATTAAATATTGATTTATTTGCGTGTGTTTCAACTGACCCCAATCACTGTTTCAACTGCCCCTGGTATGGGGACGGTTGAAACAAATCGGATATATTTTTTAAATTTGATCTGCCACTAAAAATAACACACCGGGTACTGAAATAATACTTCCCATTAGTAGACAGAAACACGCTCTTGTATTTAATGCATCTTCATCATCGCTTGACTTGTAAAGAGCAATACTATGGACAATATAAGTAAAATTGTTTCAACCGTACCCAGTCTACCCTATATTTCACTGCGCATATGCAGGCTTTGGATTCCGTATGCAATCGTTAAGCTTAACACTTAGAACAGATTTTGTATTTGTGTGCTACAAAATAATTAAATATAATTAAGGGTGGGCTGGAGGGTTCTCGGAAGGGCTCGCGCGCCTTGTTAAATCAAGAAAATTGTCGAAATATATTTAAATAAATACTTAAGATTTTTTCTTCTTAAATGGTCACATTTGCATTACAGATTTATAATATCCTTCTTTACTTTTACTGTAAGTTTGCATAGTGCCGTGAGGTATTTTATTACTCTTTTTATGTTGATTACTTGGATAGAAATAATAGAATAACACCTACCTTCCTCCCACCCTCTCGCTGGCACACCCCTAAATATAACAATAAGGTTAATATGAAGAATTTGAAAGTCGCAAATGATGATATTCGTCTTTTGATAAATGTAATATTGCAGTATACTCGCATATACGTACATGATTAAATTATAAATAATGTCAACTTTCTATAATAGGTGTATTTATATATGCGGTTTGCTCCTGCTATATTTCCCAATGCCTTGTGAGGGCAAAATAAAATGTGAAAAAAATCATTACATCTACGAACGTTAAAAAAAGTGGACACGTCATTTTCTCAACAAAAAATATTGCATTTTTTTATTCAAAGATTTCTATACTCATTACCTGTCATACATTATTTTATACTATGATGATAAGCAATTACTTTTGGAACGTCACACGATTTGCGCGCGACAATACCTCCTATGTCAGTAGAAATATAAGTATATACAATATTTACCTAGGCTATAGAGATATTTTGAAAGTTGGTGGTAGAAAAGCTCGTCAGATTATTGTAAGTAGTTTATTCTACAAGGACATGTAAACATACATTTTTTTTTAAATCTACAACTTTATTATTTTTTAATGAAATTGACATAGTAAATGACTGTGGTATTAATGATATCATGAAATATTACTAGATATCTTAAAAATAAATATAAAATTGGGATAAAGAATATAAGATATAATTATCAAAACAAAACCTTTAAAAAAATTGTTCAGATAAAAAAGAAAATATTTCTAATACACAATTTTATTTAAAGTAATAGTTAATATTGGATAACATTAAGGATAGCGAGAACTTATTGCAAATTGAGTGTTAATACAAATATATAATTAATTAATTGGTGTATTAATTTTTAATGAATATCTGAAGTCATTTTTTATGTAAGGTAATTACTGTCTGTCATGATAAATTAAAGTTTCTTCTTCCGCATATTAAAAGCCATAAAATAGTAATACTTTAAAGTTTAAGAAACGATAAGTAGGTATTGCTCACAAATTTATTCTTCGCCATAAGTCAGTCAAGTTTATTGTAGTTTTTTTTTTAAAGTTTGTGACTATCTTACAAACGAAAATAAATATCAGAAAAAAATTATAAATCAACCCAATTTACTACATTTCAAAAAAGCATCAATAATTATATTTATTAAAAAAATCATTAAATTTTTTATTTTATTTAATATCTCAAAGCTATAAAAGCATAAAATACTTTTTTGTCAGAGTCTAAAAATATATTTATCTATCAATTAAATTACTTCTGCACTATGCTATCTGAATGTCGGGATATTTTTTGAAAACATAACCCTAAAATAAATATTTATAAGCATCCAACCAAGGCAATAACATATAAAAAGTTACAACATATATATAGTCCTATAAAAAGTAACAAAATGGCAGTGAAATATAAAAGAGAATATTTTGTAGATCGATGGAAGTATAGGTAGGTAATTAAAAAGTTACCTTACAATAAAAAACATTTTCAATACCTCAAGCATAAAAAATGCTATGCAATAAATTGAAAATAGATAACATTCTTCCGTAGGTATTTATAGTAAATTATAGACGAAAATAATATCTCTACTGCTCACATATCGCTCACTCCTTTCAAGTATTGATAAATCAAAAATTGTCAAATTTCAGTTGTGCATATTTTCGGAATGCCCAGAAAATGTACTATATCCCAACGAAAGAGGCATATTTTTAACTTAATATTTACTCGCTACAGGGCTGAAAGTGTTATTTTTACATTTTGAAGAAAAGGTATTGTTTAATTATTTTTTTAAATAAACTAAATATTTTTCAAATGGAGAAAAAACCTTCAAGTTTTACACTAAAAGATCTGTTGCGCAGTAAAAAGTTCAATAAGTGGCTTGATATTTATTTTTAATACAT